>NC_030682.2:124762200-125060409 GCF_000004195.4 Xenopus tropicalis
GACCTAAATGTAATTGACAAACAATCTCTGTTTTTCATTTGCTCAGTGCATATTAAATAGCACAGAAGTTATAGGGACAGATTTATAAAATCACAAGTTCGAATCCCGAATGGGAAAAATTCGTATTGGATACGAAAATTTCTGAAGTTTGCAAATATCACGAAAATGCTTACGAAAAAATCATATTAGTCACAATAATATCGTATTGGCGATCCGTAAGTCACGAAAATTTCGTACCGAGCGATTGTAAACAGCGGGAAAACCTTTCCGATTTTTTCGTGCAAGCGTACGGAAAAGTCGCACAAGCTTTGAAAAAGTCGGCGAAAATACGCTCGGAGCGTTCGAATGAACACTCGTGCATTTGAGCATTCGGGCTATGGGAGATGGCCCTCCCGTAATTTGGAACTTTCTGCATAACGGGTTTCCGGATAACGGATCCCATACCTGTACAACTAAACACCTAAACACAAATAGCACCTAGCTCTTCTGTTTCCCTAGCTGACAGCTCAGGGCAGTGCTACTGGGATTTCCAGCTACTTTGGTAAGTTTCTTTAGGAAACTTGACTGGTGTGGACTTCATCTGTGTGAAGTATATGGAAAATGGGTCATCTAAACACTTTGATTGCTAATGAACAGTAGTCACACATCCATGGGCTGTCTGATACACACTGAGTAGGCTTTACCCTATTTCATGTGTTCATTTTCAATACTATTTTGGTATTACCACTTGGGTTGGAATAATTTTAAACAACAAATAGCACTTCTGCCTTTTTCATGTATTTCAGCATTTTACATTTTCAGGTGTATAACAAAGTGAGTGTTAAAGCAGTGATTTTAAATACAAGGATAGGATCCGTTATCCAGAAACCGGTTATCCAGAAAGTTCCGAATTACGGAAAGGCCATATCCCATAGACTCCATTTTAATCAAATTATTCTAATTTTTAGAAATTATTTCCTTTTTCTCTGTAATAATAAAACAGTACCTGTAATTGATCCCAACTAAGATATAATTACCCCTTATTGGGGGCAAAACAATCCTATGGGTTTATTCAATATTTAAATGATTTTTAGCAGACTTAAGTTATGGAGATCCAAATTACGGCAAGATCCCTTATCCAGAAGATCCAAGGTCCTGAGCATTCTGGATAACAGATCCCATACCATCTGTACCAGTAACTTTTGAATAGACTTACAAGCAGGGTGCTAAACAGATATAAGTGCTATTTATTAAACCCAGGAAATCAGAAACCTCAGCTTTATTACTGTTTTGTTTCTGTCTGTGCTTCTTAAACAGTTGCAGGTTTTTTTTATTGTTATGTCTGAAATGAGGTATGTTTTTCTCAAAATGACAAAAGGTTTTATAATCCATTAAAAATATCCGTGCATGTGCTTTTTGGGCTACTCTAGAGGCTACAATTCCTGCTGCCATAATTATTAATGAAAGGTTATTGAACTGTGTTAATTAGCCATTGTCCTGTAATGGGGTTGCTTGGCGAGGTTAGCTTCCTACATTATTTTAATTACAGGTATTAAATTAAGAAAGAAATGACTGGGCGTGCTAGTGGCTAGCACTGACACAGAAGGGCCAGGACGCACGTGGGGCTCTGTTACACAAACTTCCACATGCCGTGCTTTCTAAAGTCTCTGGGAAATTACAATATTCTCTACCTAGGGCTTGCTGAGCTGATGAGAGTTTAATGAGTTATGAATTTACAAAACAATATATCTAAATGGGGCTGAGATTAGACGTAATTGGTTGCTAATTTTCTACCCTATTTCAAGGCGGTTTAATAATTCAGTTACTTATAGCAAATAATCAGCAAGTTGTTCTGAACAGTCTACACTACTACATGGTTATAAGATCCAATTCATTGCTGAGGCGTAAGGGTTAATACATTGTTGAAATTTCTCAATATGTTTTAGCAAACCAGCCCAATGTCCCGATTAACACATATTAATTGTAGCCTTTCCTCTGCTTCTACATTTCTACGTTTCCTTAGGGGCAGCTTTATTCAAATTTGAGTTTGTGTAAAAAAAATGTGGATGTGAAATTAACAAAAGTGATTGTGTTACTTTTTTTCTCGAATGCTAGCTTATTTAAAGAAAAACGATACCCCCAAACAATCTAGGTCTCTATAAAAATATATTGCATAAACAAGCTCATCTAAAACCATTTTCATAAAAATATACTTTTTAGTAATATGTGCCATTGGGTAATCCTAAGGATTAAGGGCCGCCTCCTGGTGTTTCTGTGGCCTGTGACAGGTCCCCCTTAAGCAATGTACAAGATGTAGCACAGGGTATTGCTTTTAGCAGCCTGAGGTTGACTGAGGTTGTGCTGAACTAAATGAGGGGAAGTGTTTCTAAATAAATGTGTTTTTAGAGATCTTTTGATGGCAGAAAGATTAGGAGAAAGTCAGAGAGTTTGTGGGAGGGAATTCCAGAGAAGGGGGGCAGCTTCCAATAACATGAACAAAGAAAATGGTTCAGATAAATAAGGTGAGTAAGTTTGCAGGAATCTTAGGTTTCCCACATACTTGTTCTTACAAATTGAAAGCCACCATATTGCTTTAATTAGGTATTTCTTACTTTTGAATATAAATATATACAGAGAAGGAATGTACCGGTATATCCTTATACATTTCTGTTAAAAGGGATACTGCCTTTAATTATCTTTATGTAAGATCCCCAGAAGGATGTCACTTGGTTTATTTCAAAAGCACTGTTTTTGTCATTATAGTGTAACCCCTACAATAGCAACCCAAAAATATAAACCTAATCGTATAAGGAGCGATTTGGGCATTAATAGCAGTGCCATCTTAGGGCTCAGTGCCATCCTAATGGCCATATCGATGCCGCCCCCCACTCCACATGTTGGAGCTGGTTGAGGGGGGCTGCATTGCTAGTGCAAAGAACGCGATAGCTCTCGCTGCACTAAAAGTTCCGGCTTTTTGCCTCCCTGGTAACTTGAGGGAAACCACTGGCTGCGTTGAGTTTCTTGATTTAATGTGCCTCAGGCGCCATGGGCTGACAGTATTTTCAGCTACTGTAACCACAAAAAGCAGCAGTTCAAAAAAAAAAAACAAACAAGCAGATTTATTAGGGATTGAATTGAGTAATCCAAAAGGATCACCATCAGTTTGATCATTTTTCTCATTTTTTAAAACTTAATGAACTTATCTGTCCTAATGTGTCCCACGACTTTGCACAAGCAAGCACATAGGTTTCCTATAGGGTATTAGTTAGTAGGTTATAATTATTAATACCAGATGCAAATCACGTGGGGAATAACAATTCAGACAAATATAAAAGTATCATTGTCTTTATTACAAGCAGAAAACCTGGGTTCCACCTGTCAGCAGCTGATCTGCCTGTGTATGCGCACCCCCCTGACGGGCCTACCCAACCTCAAATCTCAATCGGGCAGGTCTGTTGAATCGGGGACCACATTGGCTCGTTGATGCAGTCCCCAATCTGATGGCTCCTATGCCAGTCATTGTATTTCAATCAATTGGCCCTTGAGGTGGGCATATCAAGAGAAGATTCACTCACTTGGTGACCTCGCCAAACAAGCGAATCTTCCTGTGTATGGCCACCTTTACACCCAGAAGAGATGGAAAATCATAGCTGAGGTTGGGCAACAGATCTTGGCAGGAAGACCCATTTGTGGATGAGCCACTGGACCTGCAGAGCTGCGTTATTAGGGGCATATGGTGAAAAAAAACCCCAGAAAAACTCTGAAATGAAAAACTTTGATGCAAATAAATGTTTTACAATTTGCAATGGACAACTCCCATTGGATTCTACGTGACCCCCCTGGCCTTCTGATGGAATTTTTTTGTTTTTGAGTAATAATATAAATACACAATTATTTTGTGCTAAAAAGTTTGATTTGCAGAAAAGAAAACAATAAAGTTGTTAATATATCTGGCCTTTAGTAATGTGTTAGCATGACTTTTAGGGAAATATGTGAAAATTGCATCCTGAGTATATATATGATCTGTATTAAAAAATAAACCTATGGAGACAAACAGCAAAGCCATAAATGTTGTTAATTCCGTACCAAACAGAAAAGCCGCTTGAAAGTGCTGCATCTTCAAAATCACATTTCTGTTTTGAATGTAGCCCCCAGAGTGTGATGAACTGCTGCCAACCCACACAGAAAATATTCATAATTTCACATTAAAAAGACAGTTGCTGACATTGTCTTTGTGTATCCTCATGCCCTCGTGGGTGTGAGTAAAACAGATTCAATAGGAGAGCCCTAAAGGGCCAGCTATTATGGAACCATGTTCAAAATAATAAAGTGCTATTGAATTCTTCGATTCCACCTTCAGCCGCTTTAATGATTCATCTTATATTACTGAAGTGTTGCATAAAACACTTTCTCAGTGGCTGTGATGTCTTTGCACATAATCATACCCACAAGGGCATTTGAGCAAATAAAATCATTTTCTATGCTACAGGGCTGAATATTTGTCCTTTCTGAAATAAGTGAATTGTGAAACCAGCTCTATTAGTGGGATAAATGCGGGATAAATGATCTCCAGGAACCAGTCCCTGCTTAGACTCACAGCCATGGCCTCTGGCTTTTATATTTGTCCTACTACTGAATATTTTCAATCAGTCACGTATTTAGTGCAAAACTTCCGTGAAGGACAGTTATGTGTTAATAAAGGAAGAAGTCCATGTGATTGTTCAGTGCTGTATCGGGGGCCAGCCCAGATTTATAAGGGCCTAACCTGTCTTTCCCTGTATTACAGAGGAGAGAAGTGCCACACTAAGGGCCACATTTATCTATTTTCCTGCTATCATAAAAAGGAAAACTCAAATCATTCAGAGTAAACGTGATTTTTTGTGTGCAGGTTTTTTTTCTACAATCGTGTTTTTCTCATTATTTTTTTTTAGTAAAATGTGATTGCGGAAAAAAGTTATTTTGTTTAAAAGTTACACTTCCCATTGACTTTTATGTCATCTCAGCAGGTTTTAGATGACAGCATTATTATTTTTTACAAATTTGATTTAGCAAAATTGCAAGCTTAATTTCAATAAATTTGCCATACACGGACAAATTCAAGATGCCGATTTAGCCCCTTCAGAGTCAGAAGCTTATCTGCCAATGTAAGGGGCCCTTCTCAGTGGCTGAAAATAATCCAGATATCTGTTGTGCAGGTTTGAAAATCCCATTGGTGACAACTCCAACAGTGCATTGATTTATGTATTTTTCGTTTTCATTTTATAACGCCAACACCACAGATATAGCATTGATGTGTTGCTTTTATGATGGGCCTTCATAGGCCTCTGTTATAATTCAGTTGTATCATATCAGCCCAATTTCCCATACTACTGTATACCTATATGTAGCAGGAACTGTTCGCAATGCATGATGATCATTATTTTCTATTGCATGGCTTCTCAAACCTGTCCCCAGTCCTTGTCAGCATTGCCTGTTTTATGGATATCCGCCTAGCAGTACACGAAAGTGTCAGAATTTGCCATGGATGTCATAAAAATGCATTTGCTTTCACGCCACTTTTTACAGCAGTGAGCAGCACCTTTATCAATCAGCAGACAGACAGGCTCATTTACTAACACTGGGCAAGTTTGCATTTGAGCACTAACCCACAGAAAGCTTGCTTTTGTTTTGGATATGTATTTCACTTGACATCGGTATATGGCTTCCATTGTGGAATATTCCTATAATTCTTCACTTATAAGTGTCTTCCTCATGTTCAGGCTATAGTATTTATTGATGAGGGACCACCCACTCCATAAGATGCCACTGCAAAAAGCAGTAACTACCCCTGACTAAGAGGGTTGCCCTGAAAGATACCATCATTTTCTGCTACCATCAAATGCAGTAGGTGACAGACAAGTCTGTGTGCTTTTTCCCATTTTTATGTATATGGCGCTGAACTAATTAGACTTTGTAATAAGCTAAGGGTCAAAGCAAATACTGGACAGCATAGACAGAGATAAACCCAAACTGTAAGGGCTCTGGCACACGGGGAGATTAGTCGCCCACGACAAATCTCCCCTGTCACGGGCGACTAATCTCCCCGAACTACCATCCCACCAGCGATATGCCTCGCGAGGCCCGTGTGCCAGAGCCCTAAGACTCTAAAATCCATATAGATATCATTATTAGTCTTTGTGCCATCTGTTGTAATTAATGTAAAGCGCTGTGTAACCTGCTGGCATTATATAAATAAATAACAATCTGTCACCCAAGGCGAAATGTAGAAAATCTGACCTACGCCTCCAAACATGTCACCCCATTTTATTCCTAAATCCTTTTGATTTTCTAAATGTATTTGATGTACAAGAAGCAGCTTGTTTTGTTCTTTTGTTTTTTTTGTACCATGTCTCCTTGCCCTTTCGAGATGGACTTTCTCTCATTGGTTACCTTTTCTAAGTAAACAAACTGATGACATTGTATTAAAAGGCCATTAATAAACTGAGCATTTTAATCAGAAAACATTCTTCCTTTTGTTTGGTTCTCTAAGAACAGGAGCAGAGTTCCAGCAGAAGTTTTGGTAATGAATAGTAAATATGTTAAAATTGCTCATTGAGAAGAGTATAATGCGCTGGAGGATTCCAAGGAATGCATTAGCGGAGGTTATATTGCTTAGCAACAAAAGCATTTAGGTGCATTTATTCTGCTTTATATTCAGTGAGTACAATTGAAGCTTAGGCAAAAATATACAAATACTAAGCATTAAAAACCTTGGGCTGTCAAAGACTCATTTGAGCGAAAAACCTGTTTCTGGACTTTTCAAAATACATGAAAGAAGTTTAGTTTCTCTAAATATTCTGTATATGTTTAAAGGACAAGGAAAGGCTTCAAACCCTCACTTTGCCAACATTAGTACTCCCTTGCAGATTGAGGCTGCCATCTTGGATCTACAACTTTTATATGCACCCATGCCTCACCCCTAGCCCCTCCAACTGTCCCTGTCACATAATTTTCTTTTGTTGCTGCTGGATTTAACCTGGCCACTCACTACAAGACAATTACACAACAACAAAGCGGACAGGGTTTGGTTAAAGAACGGGTCTCACCCTGGATGCTAACTATCTGTAATATAGCCACTGATAGAGTAAAGGTGGGCAGTGTGGGTCACAGATGATGTGAATGATGCACACGTCATCAGAAAATCTAGCAACGAGGAAGACTTTATGCATGCACAGACTTTGTGTTGGCCATTTTGTTCATGCTTCAAATGTGGCAATTATGGAGATGCAAATTATAGAAAGTTGTTTTATCCAAAAAAACCCAGCTCCAGAGTATTCTGAATAACAGGTCCCATGCCTGTACTTTATTACATCTGATTATGGTTACGTGTATGGTGGCCTGCCGATCCCTGTGTTCTATGTACTTTATTACATCTGCCGATCCCTGTGTTCTATGTACTTTATTACATCTGCCGATCCCTGTGTTCTATGTACTTTATTACATCTGCCGATCCCTGTGTTCTATGTACTTTATTACATCTGCCGATCCCTGTGTTCTATGTACTTTATTACATCTGCCGATCCCTGTGTTCTATGTACTTTATTACATCTGCCGATCCCTGTGTTCTGTGTACTTTATTACATCTGCCGATCCCTGTGTTCTATGTACTTTATTACATCTGCCGATCCCTGTGTTCTATGTACTTTATTACATCTGCCGATCCCTGTGTTCTATGTACTTTATCCTGTTCTGATTGTTTCTGCTCTCTGCACAGATGATCAAACCAGTAGGAAGACAGATCATTGGGGTCCCTCATACACTTTATGTCTGTTCAGCCAGCGGGTCAATTGTGGGGTGTGCATACTTGGTCGGCCTAGTTAAGATGTGAACTCCTCTCTGATTATTCTAAATGCATGATGGACCTGGCTGTTAAAGAATAAATTCTGAACAATGTGCAGGTATGGGATCCCTTATCTGGAAACCCGTTATCCAAAAAGTTCAGAATTACGGAAAGGCTATCTCCTATAGACTCCATTATAAGCAAATAATTCTAATTTCTAAAAATGATTTATTTTTCTCTGTAATAATAAAACAGGATCTTTTACTTGATCCCAACTAAGATATAATTAATCCTTATTGGAGGCAAAACAAGCCTATTGGGTTTATTCAATATTTAAATGATTTTTAGCAGACAAGTTATGGAGATCCAAATTACAGAAAGATCCCTTATCCGGAAACCCCCAGGTCCCAAGCATTCTGGATAACAGGTTCCATACCTGTATAATGTTAATAGCCATTTTGTTGAATTGAGACTCTTATTTAAGCACTGAATTTCTATTGTTTAGATGATATTTTCACAGAAACACTGATTAGCCTTCAGTGACAACAGAAAGGAAGATGTTTTATCAATGAATGAATGAATGCTTTGCTTTTGCCTATTATGCTTATGCCTTTATTTCCAAATTTCAAGACAAAATTAATTTGTCGAAGTAAATCTAAAGCAGAAAAATCATCTTTAGCTCCGTTTATCCGCAGGAGAGATAAGATCACTTTGTGAAATGTCATCTAACTAGATTTGTGCAGATCTATAACTCCCATTATCTTTCCTCTGAAATCTAGAAAATCATTTGTAGTGCACTTATTTGTGTATTGAGAAGTGTCAGAAAGAGAGCAATTACTCTGACATTTCATGCTGCTTTAAGGACGAGCGGACAAAAGGTTTAATCATAGGAATAGAGTTCTGTTATTAAACTCTCGGATTATTTGTAAAAGTGCAAAATTCCACTCATTGTCACCAACTCTATAAACTATTGCAGCGCCTCGAGTCAAATGGTTTCACACATTGTGCCGGAAAGGAATAGGCTTCCTGACATAATGACAGTTTCATCAGTGAAACACAGAGATGTGTTGTTCTTCCATTGCGCTGCCATAATGACCCCTTATCGATGCAGTTATTACATTCTCTACATGCTCTGAATGCTCTTGCTCACCCTGACATTGATGAACATGTAAGTTAGGAAATTATTAACACACCATTACATACATAGTCAATAAATGGTTGATGTAGGATAAAGACGTGTGTAATTCAGCAAATGGAAACAACAAAATATTAAAAACTGAGATTTTGGTAAAGTCCATATTTAGCCATAGTTCATAATATATCAATGTAGCTTATTTATTGCCAAAGGATATTGGTATGCAAATAAGTATGCTTTATTTAACAGTTAAAACTAGGTCTTTTTATTTTAGGTGGCAAGTTGTTTCCTCTAGTAAATATAAAATAGCAAACACAATATGCTTTTACAATAGCCTTTAAAGATAACTTGATCCAAATAAACTGCAGTAACAGGTCTTCATGTACTGCTGTTTTGAATTTGGACACAACCTAACTTACCTTCTCTATTAAATGTAAAGAATCATAACCCAAAGTCATCTTATACCTGTCCGAAGCAGGGAGCACAGGAGGGGGCAGGGGCAGATTGTGGGTGGGGCAGGGGTAGAACAGAGGATAGGGGTAAACCAGAGAGCAGGGTCAGGTGTGGCCAAGATGTGCCGGATCAAGACACCTCAAATTACCGTGAATTATGTCCCTCATGCTTTCTATGACACTTGGAACAAAAATGAATTAACATTTTACCTAAAGCATTGGATAATATGTAAGGTATGTATGGATCTATTATCTGTAATGCTTGGGACCTGATGTTTTCTGGATGTGAGATCTGCCTTATCAGGAAACCCATTATCCAGAGTGGGGATGGGGCACAGGTGAAAAGGGGGCAGGTGTAGCCAAGATGCACTTGGAACCCTTTAGATCGGGGTTGGCATCTCTGAAAATAATATGACCATGCTTTATACTATAAGGATATATAAAGGCTCATTTACATTTACAAGACTGGGAAGGTCTGATAATCCCATAAGACAAGGAGCACATCGGTATGTTGATGCAGTCCTCATCGGTTGGGTCCCTGTAGGCCCTAGCGGGTGCTCTGATTCTTGTCATCCGATTACTTTTGCAGTTTATTTGAAAAAGCTCAAAAAATTTGTGCTGCCCAGCTGGAAACTGCCGAGGAGGGGATGCATCCCAAATCTATGGCAACAATAAAACAATACTAACAAAACAATAACAAAATGCAAATGCTGCACACAGAAAGAACTGGTATGTCATTTTTTTCTTACTCTTAATGTGTTTCACTGCTTTTATGTTTTTATAAATGTACGGTTGCAAATCAGAAACCACTTGTAAATAAGGAGTAGGCGTGTACATTAACGTAGGTAACAATCATAGAAACGGCTGGAACATTATTATGGCGTGATGAGTTGTTTTTCTAAAATGTTTTGTGGGAGGTAAATGCCTTCATCTCACACTGTTCCCATCTGTGAAGTGCAGCGGCGAGAGAGCCATGGAACAGACAGACATCTTGCCTTTGTAGAGGAAAGTATTAGTCCTTAGGTGCACCCTGTTGCCCAAACATTGTGTCTGTAGAAGTTACCAATATCAGGGCTGCTTTAAGGTACCAGCGGGCCCCTTTTGCCCATTTATTAAAAAGTCCCTGACCACTATTAGAGAAGCTTAATGACCTTATGAATACTGGACACCAAAATGATGCCACATGCAAAGCATATACCTCCATAATGTATCAACTTGCAAGTAGCACGTAGTCGTTTCTAGGGGTCAGTTCAGCGAATATTCTATTGCTTTCTTTTAATGGGCAAGAAAAGTTAGAATGACCGAGGCTTGCCAGCCTGTTAGACAAACCCCTCAGTGATTTTAATTGCTTTCTTCAGTCCCCAAGGCCGGCACTCCTATTCTTCCAGATATTCACCAGCCCAGAGTACTTTTTTACTCAGTGCTGCAAAACAGTAATAATAGCAGACAGTTTGAGTCAGGGCATTTAGCTAAAATCACCCCTCATTTACCCCTTATTTTAGCGGCAGCATCAGTCACCTAACCTGCAAGTGCACTCACCTCTCCAGGCCTCGTAAGTGCTCTGTGTATGAACAACTATTATCACTCTGTTTACAATAATTAAGAACTATTACATAGGTATAACATTGCATAGCAAAAGATCCAAAGCTTTTAGTTGTATGGCACTAGGTTTCGGAGCTGGCAATTCTTTCCACTATTCATTGTTAGTGGCTGACTCATTGTGGGGAGTAGTTAGAGCAACAGTTAATATACATTTAATAAGGGAGAACATTCTTATTAGATATAAATTAATTAAGTAGGATTAGCAATGAGATACTTGAACTTTGAGTGTATTGTGAATCATTCTTCATGTTTTTTGTCTGAATGGTGCAAAGAGTTGAGTCACTGTTTTTTTTAAAACAAAGATCAGTGGTGTATCTATAGAGGACCCCACAGTCACACCAATATTCACTGTCGAAAAATGTCTCATCCCCAGGCATTTGGTTCCTTTTTAAAGGGATTCTGCCATGATTTTTATGCTGTTTACATAGCAAATAATTGACTCTTCCATTTAAAATGTTATTCTTGAACCAACAAATGTATTGTTTAGCTGTAATATTGGTGTGTAGGCGCCATCTCAGTGCATTGTGCCTGAGTCTGAGCTTTCAGAAGGAGCCAGTGCTACACATTAGAACTGCTTTCAGGTAACCTATTGTTTCCCCTACTGAATGCATTGTCTCCTTCTTGGCTGCTATTCTCATATCTACCACTAGGTGTGGCATTTGAGCATGTTTTGCAATGAAACTATTTATGAACCCTTTTTATGTGTCCAATGCTGGAAACTTTTCCAGCCTTAAGAAAACATGCTTTTTGGAAGTGCATACTGTGCATATATCTCTCTATATACTTTACTGTGCAAGCTAATGGAGGCTAATGGCACACGGGACAGTGCCACAGTGGGGGTCCTTTATAAACATTAAGCAAATTTGCCCATGGCCAATAACCCATGGGAACAAATGAAATTGTTACATTTATTGTTCTACCTGCAGCTGGCTGAAAAAAAAGACAGTCACTGATTTGTTGCTATGGGTTACTGCACAGAGGCAAATTTGCCTGTTGATTTTAGCTGGCAGAGAAATGCCTGAAGCCACCCTAAATTATTGGAAGGCAGTATAGGCAATTTTGTCCACTAGCTAAAATTCCAGCAGTAAAGTGTGCCAGCAGTGCTATTAGCCCACTATCAGTTCAGGCAGTTGAATCCTTCAGCAGAGGTGTCGGAGAACTGCTATGTTGTAATCTGCCCATTGTTCTGCTCGGGCTGCATAAAAGCATAAGTCATATGTCTGAGGGCACCTGGGAAATGTAGAATATGGCTTGCCCCATGTCAAATTTCAAAATCAAATACAAAAAAAATCTGTTTGCTTTCAGTGCATGTTGGTTTCAGTGCATGATTCTGCTGGTGCAGCTTTATTAACTGATGCGTTTTGAAAAAAAACAAAACATGTTTTTCCATGACAGTATTTCTTTAACTAGTCCCTTATGGCTGATGTTTATGGCATATTGTAAAGAATCCCTACAAATCCAGACAACTTTATATTGAAAAGGTTTTTTTAGTTGAACCTTGATATGCCGAAGTAAAAAAAAAAAAAAACTGGTTTATAAAAGCTACAAAAGTGTCCTTCTCGGGGGGGGGGGGGGGGGTTGATAGCACTGTGCGCTAGCTATTGATTAATGAGTAACACAACATGAAAGTGTGCCATTGCTGTGTTCTCTCAATACCTTGTCTTGTAGGGTAGGGTAAGAAAAAAGGCCTTTATATTACGCTGTACGACTGCTTCATCTTGTGTTTTTTCCTTGTATCTAAAAGGACAGACATTTTAGCCTTTGACCGTATCTACAGGTAAAAGAACAGATCTCGTTTAGCTGTGAAGTCTGAGGTATCTTCTGCCTTTGTGTTTTTGTCAGTAGTTTGTTGGTTTAAATGTTAAAAGTCAAGATGTGAATCAATATACAACTGCTGCGCGCCAGGTATCTGCTTCCTTCCTCTCCGCAGATTTCATCGCTTCTCAGCGGAGATTCTGCAATCACCGACAAAACAGTGGGTAAAATCTGTAATTGCACTGCTGGATGCCCAGAATTTACAGTAAGGATGCCGGGCCCATTCTGCACATCCAAAAAACGAGATGTGTATTCATTTTACCGTAGAAGCTTAAAATCAGTCTTTAAATGGAACAGTCGCTATTGTAAAGAAATCCGTTATAGTCGATGCTTAGTAGTTCTTTTTTGGGCCAATAGTTCATATATTTTTTTTAATTGAAAAAGTAACAAATGTAAGAAAAAATAGTAGACTATGGAGCACATTTATGACCACAGTATAGTGCAGAATGCAATTTTGGATCCAAACCACCTTATGTTTTACCCATAATGCAGCTTTTTTAGAATAATATCAATGCATCATAAGGAATGTAATTGCACATTTAAGTTCAACCCATCCGAGTAAACCCAGCACACAACCTATACTTATCAATCTATACACTCACATACATAAACTATATATACAAACATTAATACTAACTGTAGATATTAGTATCACAATAGCCTTGGATATTCTGCTTGTTCAAGAACTCATCCAGGCCCCTCTTATAGGCATTAACAGAATCTGCCATTACCACATCACTAGGAAGGGCATTCCCCAACCTCACTGCCCTCACCGTGAGGAACCCGCTGCTTCAAATGGGAGCTCTGTTCCTCTAATCATGTAGCTGTGTCGATTAATACAATTGCGGCATTCAAAGAGCAACTTTGGACATGTTTTTTACTTATAATGCAGTGTTTCCCAATGTGCCCATGTGTATTGGGGTGCTGCATCACTTCTAGAGGGCATGTTTAGCTTCACATTTGCATCCAATTCAATTGATATAATTCTGGTGCACCTATTGATGCAAACCACTTATGGTACCTTGGAGGTACCATAAGGTCCCAGGAGGTGGTAGTTTCAGGGTTCCCCTGCATCAGTAGGTGCACTTGCACACCTTCTTCTAGAAAGGCAAGAAGAAGGTGTGCAATGCTTTTGGCAATGCTTTTACCCATGGCAACCAATCAGATCTTTGCTTTCATTTTCTAACTTCTAGTAGAGTGAACAAAACAAAATAGTTATTGGTTACTATTTGAGCACGCAAATCATCAGGCTGCAGTGTTAAAATAGTGTGCTGTGACAATTAAAGAACTGTGTATTTTTTCCACCATGAACACACCCTTTTTTAATTCAATGACAATTTCCATTACTTTCCATTACTATAAAGCTAAAACAGAGGACTGCTGTTGCTAAATGGTACAGAGAGCAATTGGGGGTAAATTGTGAATCCCTCCAGAATTAATTGCCAAATTGAAGCTAAATATAGTCATAACAATTGTGTTTTCTCACACAAAAATATTTTATAAAATGAAACTCTTTTGGGGTTATGTAATCAAAGGCACTATGTTTGCCCAGGAGCAGTAATCCATAGCAACCAATAAGTTGTTTGCTTTGAAACAGGTGACCAGTAAATGCTACCTGCTAATTGGTCGCTATGGGTTACTGCTCCTCACAAACTTAGTGCCTTTTATTACATAAGCCCATTAGACCTGCAAGAGAGTCCTTTGTTTGTAAGAACCACTGACCCAGAGCATCAAAATTGTTGGAAGCCTCCACCTCAACATGAAAGAGGGAACAGACATCATTCAGAGATTTGTTTTAAATATTGTAACCCCCGCCCCCAAACTTACTGACAATAATGTGGGGACATGGACTAGTCATAACTCTTTTGCAATTTTTTTTATAGTATAGTTTTTTTTTTTTAGTAAGAGACATTTATTTTACAGGCGCATTGTGCAAAGTACAATTTCCTTTTGCAAATTGCTTTGAGATTTTTCACACAATGTAACTTTTCCCCCCAGAATTCCAGGGTTTTTGATTTGCGCTCACCAGGAGATTATGTCATTTCTGGTTCCATTTCATTTGCTGCAAGTCTGCTCTGCCTTTTGACACAGTTCCCTGTGGGAACCTTGGAGTCTTGGGTGGTAATAGTTCTATTTGTGTCTTATATTTATATAAAATGTCCCAGTGACTATGGGTGCCCCCCCCCCCATACATTTTGGTTGCTATGGGTTATTAAACATGGTCAAACTTTTTATTGCATTACCTTTTATATTATATTTGTGGTAAATATATGGCAATAGGGACCATTAGAAGGACAGCACAAGTAACAAATGACCATATTTGATTGCTAAGTAGGCTACTGCTTTTAATCTATCATTCAACTTACAAAAGGGGTTATTGTTAAAGGTTAACTATACCCTCAGGATGAATACTTAAAGGAACAGTAACACCAAAAAATGAAAGAGCTTTAAAGTAATAAAAATATAATGCACTGTTGCCCTGCACTGGTAAAACTGGTGTGTTTGCTACAGTAACACTACTATAATTTATATAATAAGCTGCTGTGTAGCCATGGGGGCAGCCATTCAAGCTGGAAAAAAGGAGAAAAGGCACAGGTTACATAGCAGATAACAGATAAGTTCTGTAGAATACAATAGTGTTTTATCTGTTATCTGTTATGTGCCTGTGCCTTTTCTCCTTTGAATGGCTGCCTCCATGGCTACATAGCAGCTTATTTATATAAATTATAGTAGACTTTCTGAAGTAAACACACAACTTTTACCAGTGCAGGGCAGCAGCACATTATATTTTAGTTACTTTTATACACTTTCATTTTTTGGTGTTACTGTTCCTTTAACCAACAAATAGTTTATATCACATTAAGTGGCCTATTAAAGAATCTTACCAAACTGAAATATTTACCCTCACCAAAAGGATTATTAGGAACACCTGTTCAAGTTCTCATTAATGCAATTATCTAATCAACCAATCACATGGCAGTTGCTTCAATGCATTTAGGGGTGTGGTCCTGGTCAAGACAATCTCCTGAACTCCAAACTGAATGTCAGAATGGGAAAGAAAGGTGATTTAAGCAATTTTGAGCGTGGCATGGTTGTTGGTGCCAGACGGGCCGGTCTGAGTATTTCACAATCTGCTCAGTTACTGGGATTTTCACGCACAACCATTTCTAGGGTTTACAAAGAATGGTGTGAAAAGGGAAAAACATCCAGTATGCGGCAGTCCTGTGGGCGAAAATGCCTTGTTGATGCTAGAGGTCAGAGGAGAATGGGCCGACTGATTCAAGCTGATAGAAGAGCAACTTCGACTGAAATAACCACTCGTTACAACCGAGTTATGCAGCAAAGCATTTGTGAAGCCACAACACGCACAACCTTGAGGCGGATGGGCTACAACAGCAGAAGACCCCACCGGGTACCACTCATCTCCACTACAAATAGGAAAAAGAGGCTACAATTTGCATGAGCTCACCAAAATTGGACAGTTAAAAACTGGAAAAATGTTGCCTGGTCTGATGAGTCTCGATTTCTGTTGATACATTGAAATGGTAGAGTCAGAATTTGGTGTAAACAGAATGAGAACATGGATCCATCATGCCTTGTTACCACTGTGCAGGCTGGTGGTGGTGGTGTAATGGTGTGGTTGATGTTTTCTTGGCACACTTTAGGCCCCTTAGTGCCAGTTGGGCATCGTTTAAATGCCACGGCCTACCTGAGCATTGTTTCTGACCATGTCCATCCCTTTATGAACACCATGTACCCATCCTCTGTTGGCTATTTCCAGCAGGATAATGCACCATGTCACAAAGCTCGAATCATTTCAAATTGGTTTCTTGAACATGACAATGAGTTCAATGTACTAAAATGGCCCCCACAGTCACCAGATCTCAACCCAATAGAGCATCTTTGGGATGTGGTGGAACGGGAGCTTCGTGCCCTGGATGTGCATCCCACACATCTCCATCAACTGCAAGATGCTATCCTATCAATATGGGCCAACTTTTCTAAAGAATGCTTTCAGCACCTTGTTGAATCAATGCCACGTAGAATTAAGGCAGTTCTGAAGGCAAAATGGGGTCAAACACCGTATTAGTATGGTGTTCCTAATAATCCTTTTGGTGTGTGTATATCAGTTAATATTGCCATTTTATTTACAGCTTTTACCTTGAGCTATTTTGTGATAGTGCTCCCTCAGAGATCACCTGACAGGATATAATGCAGCTCTATCTGTAAAAGGAAGTAGTGTGGGAGTAAAAGGCAGCATTGTGTCCATTCATTGGCCGATGTGACCTAGCATGAATGTGTGCCCTTGGCTTGTTTGTGTGCACCATGAATTATATTACCCAATGACACATACTACTAGAAATTATATTTTTAATGACAATGGTTTATTTAGATGAAACAGGGTTTTACACGTGAGCTGTATTATCGAGACCTACATTGTCTGGGGTTATAGTTTTCCTTTAAGGGGGTTCACTGAAGTCACCCTCTAGTCTGTATTAAAGCTTTCACATAGCATCACTTTTGGCTGACTGTATTTCATAAAGCTACCTGCTCCTGTCCTAAAATAACTTGCTGTGTCCTAGATTGTTGTTTGAACGTTACTGATTCACAATAATTTGTTTTTGCCTTGTGCGTCTAACCAATGTAGGAACATCATGCTGATGGCTGATGACTGTGTTTCAACCACAATCATGCTTAGTCATTGATGTCCTTCCTCTGGACTCCCAAACTGCCCCCAAGCTGAGCTGTCTTCCCTGCCCAGCCCTAAGCATGATGCACTGCTAATTGCCAAACTAATCCTAAAAAAGCACCATGGGTTTCCTTTGTTGTGGCAATAACATGCACATACATTGCAGGAAATATAAAACCAATGACACAGAAATCTGATGTGTGTTGCTTTTTCAAAGTAAGGAACCGTAACTAATAGGTGCAGAATCCTCTGTTTAGTTATTTGCTGGATTTCTCTTGTGGAGAATTTGTATACGATGAGACTTTCTGTTATTGTTTTTTCCAATATATGGTAATAAATGCTGAAAAGCAGTGACGCCTAATGAATTTTAGAGTGTTGTTAATGTGTGAATAATTCCAGCGCAGGCGCCACTGTGTATATATTGCACCTAAATGAATAGAGGCATCATCATCAGATGTGCAGCGAGTCCATCATCTGGAAAGGGGATCGGATGTGGGAAGTTAATATGTTTTAATATTTTTATATGTTACTGTTGGAAGAGCCATTAAGGGCATTATTTTATCTGCAGTAAAGTAAATGTTGCATTTTACTGTACGTCGTTCAGGGGAACATTTGCAGCCATTTGCTCAATGACACAGGGATGCAGCAGGACGTATACTAAGAACTCCGATTGCTGTTCTTTCTATATAATGTCATGATTGTTCGTTCATTGCTAAGTACGTGTATTAGGCTAAATGCACAAAATGGGGCAGACATTTTATGTATATATATATAATTAAGTAAGAAATTAGGTTTCAGAAAGGGAATCTAAAAGTTATATCCCACTGATAGGTCCTGAATCAGTATATGAATAAACAGCAGAAATTTCAGTGGAATAAAAACAACAACATTTATTGGCTCAAATTAACAGAACAAAAAACCAACATATAAAGCATACTATACCAAAAAATGGATAGGTGTATCCCAATGTCTCATGGTACCCACTCTCCATGTGGTGCTTCATCAGAGGAGGTGAATGAATGAAGCACCACATGGTGCGAAACGCATTAGGAGAGTGGGTACCATGAGACATTGGGATACACCTATCCATTGTTTGGTATAGTATGCTTTATATGTTGGTTTTTATATATTTTCCCTGGGTGCTGCCTATGGCCACTTTGTAGTGATGTACCCTTATCCTCAAATAGTGCACTGGCCTCAAATCCCACCTCTTCGTGTCTACATTAATGTAACAAGCTGATCAGCCTTCCATGCTTTTTTTTTTTTATCAAAACTGTAATAACACATAAAACTACCCATAAACCCCCAGAAATGTTTTCAGACTTTTAAAAAAAAGTGCCAAATTTTGTAAAATGGGCGTGGCAGTATATACTGTACATATGTAAATGTAACAATATGGCCGATTAGTAAATAATACAGATTATTACTGCATGGCAGCTCTGAAACCTGTCACCCTCTATGATAGGCAAACTTTTTGTTCTGCTTGATAATTTGCTACAATCCTTAAGCTTAGCTTCTCAGCAGCTGCCCAGAGCCCACTGAGCCTGTGCATTGTCCTGAGCAGTTCTAACAGATTCCAGTATGGTGACCCCCCCCGTGACAACTTGGAAGTATTGGATCATTACTACTATAAAGATGCTGAACCTTAAGACTGGTTCAATAAGTAAAATATGGCATTTCTAGCCATATTCATTTTTAAGGTTAGTTCTCCCCATGCTGTTTCACCCCCTAGACGGCCAGACTTTCTTTTAAAGTAGCTAAATTTCCTCTTTATAATAGAAATATGCATGAACTCTATGGCAGGTGTATGATCTCCTCCACCTCAGCCTAGTTCCAGGCCACTATGGCCAGTTATTTATTCCACTGATTGAAACTAATAGTAATGATATTACATAATGTACTATTTTTCCAAAATGAAAAAAGGCTAAAGTAACTGCTGTGCAATTTCCCATTACTGGGAATAATAATATCTACGAAGGCTCATTTATAATGTACCATGTTTTATGCCCACAGTGCTTTAAGAAAACTGTATTTTTTTTTCTGACAGAAGTCAGGAGAATTCAAAGAGTGCTCAAAGTAATTTATTTTGAAAAAAAATTGCTGCTCAATCTGTATAGGGTTATTCTTCTGTGTACTGTAGTTATTTATAGTCACAGTAGAGAGTAGGCTTTGTGTGAATGCAGTAAAATGAAAACACCAGCAATCGTTTTGTACCTACTGTGCTCCCTCCCTAACCCCATCAACCCCACTGCCCTCTGTAATATTCACTTCATGAGGAAGACACAAAAAAAGCATACATGAATAGAAAAATATGTTTGTCATCTAAAATATCTATTGTGCTCTGTCTTAACAAACCTCTGTTATTATCTTACACGTTTGTTACCCATGAACTGCACAACTAAGAGTGTCAGGGGTTTCTCAGACATTAAGAAGGTCGGCAATGGTGAAGCTGCTGGAATGCTCCAATGCTTAGAGAATGAAAGTTCATTTTAAAGCAGTTCTAAAGCAATCACATACTGGGCCAGATTCAGTTTAATGAGAAAAAGTGATTTCATGGTTCATCACGTGAAAACTCATGGACAAGAGTCAATTCAAGGAGAAAAAACTTTTCTCTATATTCAGTTCCAGTTTTTCCTCCATAGACTTTAATAGAGTTTTTACTTAATAAACTTTAAAATACATTCTTCTGAATTGAATTGCATCTCGAATTGAATCTCGTCCAGTGATAAAGCTTTTTCTCACTGAATTGAATCTGGCCCACTTTGTGAATTCAATATAGATGCATTTTACTGCAATGTTATTGTATTGTCTCTCTCAGAATAAATACTATTGAACATTTTTCTAGATCATGTTGTGACTGGTCAAAATTTTGCCCTGGTCGACTAAAGGTTAACATACCAAGTTAGCAGCATATTAGATGGTGTATTGTCCCAGAACTATCCCCTTCTTAATTGATATCTGATTAGGGATCATTGAGATATTGATTGAGTAGAGTTGGGTGAGAACTGCAATAGACTGTGGATTCAGTCTGTGGTCGAGGGTCCAAGGCCCAAGTGTTCGTGTTATCTCTGTCAAGTCCATTACCTGGCCAAATGAGTGGGTCTCTCCATACATGGCCAGCATAAACATTAAGACACGAAAAATCAATGGCATGTACTTGATCTAAGAAGAGTAAGTAACATCAAGAGCCAGGAATGTGTCACTCACATGGAATAAGTCCCAGCAGGTAATTGCTGAGACCTGAATGACAGAATGACTATGCACTATGCACTAAGGGGCCTATTTATCATCCTATGTAAAAAAAACGGCGATAAAATACATCACCCATTACCAGGCATCCCTCTGTAAAACACAGTGTGATTGTGTTCATCTATGTGAAAATCAGCTGTAAATGAAAGCAGATGCGTGAATAAGTTGTTCATCGCATTTTTCTGTGGGTTTTTTGGGGGGTTATTAATTGGTAAAACAACAGAAAGAAACTGAACAATGAAAAAAAACATATTATAAATTTATTTTAGAGCACAATCTAGACTCAAAATGGTGGCAGAATCTTGGCAGATTTATGTTTGTGAATATGGAGAATTAGTTACACCTCTTATGCTCCAAAAAATGCTTCTCCTGCTGCTTCAAATCCAGAAAACTATAGAGCTTATTCACAAGTGCACACTTGCAGAAGTGCAGGGTACAAAGTGCAATTTTAAGTGCAAGTCGTCATGTTTTTACCCACAAAGAAGTGTTTTTTGCCGAAATTCCAGTATCATTACAGTCTCGATTCAGTGATGTGACTGACGCCATTACGTCTGGTGCATTAGAATTACTGTTTTAAGAGAGCTTTGAGGAGAGTTGGACACAACTGAAAATCTTTGGTCTTTGGAGGCCCGCTGCTCAGCATCAAAATGCCATCTGTCCCCTTTAGGTGTTTCGGAGCAGCATCAATTGATTCAGGCCACTGTGGGCTCCTCTGCATCAACAGGCACACAGTGAACAAATACCAACAGAAGGGGGATGGAAAGAGCAGCGATGAGCACAACTATGCAAAAGTACAAGGAGCAGCTTAAGTATCTATAAAGTTGGGCATCTGTAAATGACCCCCAAAGTTGCTTGAGGAAATATGCAGCTCACACATATTGGCTGTTATTGACCAATACTTTATTACTGTTCCACCAGTTTGTTTACATCCATACAACTAGTCATCAGAAGCCCTCATTTTGAATAAATTAAAGCACCAGCTTGCAAAAGAACAGTTTTTGATGAAATAGAAATGGAATTCAGCACTGGTGTAGCATGAACATAAAAGAATAGGGATGGCACTCACATAGATCTTTTAGTCTCCTTGCCCTTTATTTCAAGCCACAGTTTGACAGTAGATTCTTACACACAATCTTGGTGACAAATACATGAGCACAAACCCCTCATCTCAGGTTAGATGGAGCCATAAAACCCTATAATATGATCCCTTATTTCTGATTTATGTGAAATCCTCCTGTGTGCCGACTATACGTGCTCATTGTATCCCTACTACTGTATATTCCAGAGAATATTTTTGCCTTTGTTGTACTACTGACCATTGCTCCTATGAAGTGAATTACTTACTTTTGGGCATGTGACTCTAAACCTTGTACCAAATGGCAATCATTTAGTAATTTTCCCTTTAATCAGGCTTGTGGCACTTACATCTGCTGCTTCTCCTCAACCCAAGCTTGTTTTACTCTACTGAACCTTTGATTTTTCCCCCCTATTTTGAATTGATTTCTCATCAGTTGCTGCCTTACTGCTCAGCATTTTGCGTTGAGGACATTAAGCTCAATAGGCTTGCTGGTAAAACATAACGCCTGAATAAGTACTCATTAGTCAATTTATTTTTAACTGATATATGATCAGGCACAGTGCCCAGCACTCCTGTAAGGTTAATGTCACCATGACCTTACCACATCATCGTAAGAAAATGATTGCAATTTAACAAATATCCCCTATTGCAGAGACCCTTAAACCTCTTCTCAGACCTCAGCAGTGTTATGTTCTGTACAAAGCCCCACTGGAGCTCCGGGGATTCATTAGTAACACTGGTGGGCCTGTCAGACTTCCCAGCTCTATAATAGCCCACCTGTTCTGCTGCCAATGTTCCCCAGAAAACATGAATTGCTGGCTTGGGGGCATCTTTAAGAAACTATTAAGCTTTATGAGGCATGATATTCTTCACTGGTGCGCCTCGGCTGGGACAGTCGCTGGACAAGTTCAAGGCTGCATTCTTATGTTTAGTCCCCAAGTTTTCTGCATAAAAAAAGATAATCAAAAGGAATATCCCTATTCTTCAAACCCTGTTTTAGATAATATTTAGAAAAATGGTTGCAAATATGTAACTAGGAAATGCTAAATATCCTTGCCAAGATCCTTGCTCTGAGTCCAATTTATTTTCTAAGGCTGATGCCACACATAACATATGGCGTATATTTTCGGCAAGCGGAAAAACACTAGCTGAAAATATTGCCATACGCTCCTACCTGTGCCTGCACCGGAATGAATACGCTCGGGTGCAGGCACATGTAGCCGATACACGCATGAAAATGCAAGACTTTGCACGTTTTTATGTGGATATCAGCTACATGTGCCTGCACCCGAGCGTATCTCATTCATTCCGGTGCAGGCACAGGTAGGGGACATATGGTGCATACGGCTCATAATTTCGGCAAACGTTTTTCAGCTTGCCGAAAATATACGCCATGCACCTGGTGGCATCAGCCTAAAGGATTCCACTACACCCAACATGTAAGGGCATGCATTGATGTGGTGCTTAAAGATCTTTAACATGCTCTTACATATCCATATCAAAAACTTTTACATCTACAATGACCAATAAAAGTCATCAAATCAAGCAATACATTAAATGCAACTCTACCAAGCAGTATATAGGCCAAACTGCAAGGGCATTGAAGAAACATATACAAGAACATTTATTAGATATCAAAGGTAATTAAGAGACAAATGTTTCTGATCACTTCACAACTTGTTCTGATTTAATATAGACTATTTATCTGTAATAGGTACAGAAAGGGTCAGTTTAGGTACTAGGGGTAAGTGCATTTCCTCCTTAATAAATAAAAAGATAAAATGGACTTTCACCCTGAAGACGAGATAGCCTCAGGATTTGAATGATACATTTCATGCTTCCTGCTATTATGAGTAATTTCTGAATGTAAGATGTCTTATTTTATGCATTGGTGTTTCTCTGCTTTTATTGACCCCTCCCCTTGTGTTCTCGTATGTTGATCTGATTGGTGGTCTTGGGGTATATATATATATATATATATAAATATGTACCAAAACTGTTTTGTCCAGCCTATTATTAAGTGCTCTGTGCATGAAACACGTAAGGCTATGTTTTGGTTGCCGAGAGTGCAATTCGTTTACATATGCCTGTTTGCGGGATCCATAAGTGCTTGCTGTTCTGTTTGTGTTAGAAAAAGGAGTTGGAAAGTTAGAAGCACTTTTGTCTGCTTAAGGGGTTCAAGTTCAGCATGGAAAACACTGCAAGGTTACAAATTTGCTACTAAACTGACATTATTTGAGCAGAAAGGGCTGTTATTACAATGGATTTCCCAGGTGTTGCCTCTATTAAAAACTTGCCCTGGCCAGGGCCACTGTTAACAGGGCTCCATCTAAACTGAGGTGAGGGGTTTGTGCTTATGTATTTTTCATCAAGATTGTGTGTAATTACATTATTTAATGTTTGAATAATCTTAGTAGACTTAAGGTATGGAGATCCAAATTACAGAAAGATCCCTTATCCGGAAAACCTGAGGTCCTGAGCATTCTGGATAATGGGTCCCATACTGTATAAATATACAGTATTGGACCCATTATCCAGAATGCCGGGTAAAATGATCTGTTTTCAGATGTGCTATTTTCTAAAGCATGCAGAATGGCCATCAGATTGCAGAGAAACATGCCATTGGCTAATCCCCACTTCTGTCTCTAAAAGCCAAAGTAATGATAGATCCAAATTATTTTAACATAGTTGAAAGGGAGACACATGCCAATTTATATTCATTATTTTCTGAGAATGCTGCTCTTTTTATAAGTGCTCAGCACCCATATGTAGCTATTACGGATGATGATACAATCTGCTACATAATTAGTTAAAAACAAGTAATAACCATAGGCTTGAAATGGTCCAAGTATCTGTGAAGCACATTTTGCAGTTGTGCATAGCTAGCACTGGCATCCTATAAAACTGCATTTATATTAGCTGCATGTGTTAGACTGGAGTGAGAAAAATCAAAGCCCGTTACAGCAGAAGTATGCAGTGAATTATTCTGCATCTCCCCTCTATTTTGCTCGAATGGTTTCAACCATGCTCACAGTGTGAAATTGCTGGTTAGCTTCCATCAGTCCAGAGCCAAGTGCCTGACTGCAAAGCAAAAGCCCCATCTCTTTCCTTTTGTGCTCCTGCTAAGCAACCAAATAGGAAAAAAAAATAGAATTACTTCTTGAAACATCGGATCTTATTCAGAGTGGCCATGTACAAGAGCAAACGCAGAAATCAGAGATGTAAGTACCTATTCCATTTGCCTCTTTGTAGATATGGAGAAATGAGCTCCTTTATTTTGCTATAAAATAAGGCGTGAATCAATAAATGACATTCATCTCGCAGAAAGACTTGAGGTTTTTGTGCAGTCGACATAAAGAGCGAGGGATGATCTATTAGAAGATATAGTTCCTTTGTTACTATGGAAACTCTTTTTTTTTTTTAAAAGGACAGCTTTATAGAATCTCAGCAGCAAATATCAGAATTGTAAGTTCTGCTTTCGGTGTTTCTTGCGTCGTCTTCAAAGGAACTGAGATGTGAGACTGACGCTCTCAAATTGTGTCGCCAATTTCCGGCAAACGGGAAACTTTGTACTTTTCATTTCATTGCTTTGTTGTGCCCTTTTTAATGGAAGAGATGTTTGTATGAAGTGGAGTAGGTTGTATCTTGTATAGCCTGTATGTAAGTATAATAGTAATAATACTCAAGTTCTGTTCTACTCCTCAACCCGTATATTTCACACTGAGTAGGTATGAGTAGCACATTGGTACTCTGGTTTGGTCATGTTGGCTTTGGGCTTGAATAATATAATTTCAATTCATATTATTTGTGATATCTACTGTAGCTATCGTCTGTTTTATAGGAAGGCAGCTTAGATTTCCAAGGGTTTTGAGCATAATCTTATGGTTATGTAATATCTATAGTTGGAGTGAATACTCCCTTCACCTTTAACATGCAGCTTTTATATGATTTGTATGTGTCTACATTCACTTTAAACTGTCTTTGTAAGCTTAATATATTTAAGTATTTGTGTGTGTGTGTCCCTGTGTGTGTCCATGTGTGTGTATGTATGTTTGTGTGTGTAATTTGTGTGGTGGTGTATTGACATCCAGTCCAGCTATATATATATATGGTGCCTATAATATTGTATAAATATAGTATAAACTTATTCAAGGTATTTACTAGGAATATGTCATATGTCACATATGTCATTTTGGAATGTTTATTATATAATACTAATAATAATACTCAAGTAAAAAACTTTGTACTTTTCATTTCAATGCTTTGTTGTGCCCTTTTTAATGGAAGAGATGTTTGTATGAAGTGGAGTAGGTTGTATCTTGTATAGCCTGTATGTAAGTATAATAATAATAGTACTCAAGTTCTGTTCTACTCCTCAACCCGTATATTTCACACTGAGTAGGTATGCACATTGGTACTCTGGTTTGGTCATGTTGGGTTTGGGCTTGAATAATATAATTTCAATTCATATTATTTGTGATATCTACTGTAGCAGCTTGTAGTTTTATAGGAAGGCAGCTTAGATTCCAAGGATTTTGAGCATAATCTTATGGTTATGTAATATCTATAGTTGGAGTGAATACTCCCTTCACCTTTAACATGCAGCTTTTATATGAATTGTATGTGTCTACATTCACTTTAAACTGTCTTTGTAAGCTTAATATATTTAAGTATTTGTGTATGTGTGTCCCTGTGTGTGTGCCGTGTGTGTGTCCATGTGTGTGTATGTGTGTATGTGTAATGTGTGTGTATTGGTGTATTGACATCCAGTTCAGCTATATATATATATGGTGCCTATAATATTGTTTAAATATAGTATAAACTTATTCAAGGTATTTACTAGGAATATGTCATATGTCACATATGTCATTTTGGAATGTTTATTATATAATACTAATAATAATACTCAAGTAAAACACTTTGTACTTTTCATTTCAATGCTTTGTTGTGCCCTTTTTAATGGAAAAATGTTTGTATGAAGTGGAGTAGGTTGTATCTTGTATAGCCTGTAAGTATAATAATAATAATACTCAAGTTCTGTTCTACTCCTCAAACCGTATATTTCACACTGAGTAGGTATGCACATTGGTACTCTGGTTTGGTCATGTTGGGTTTGGGCTTGAATTTCAATTCATATTATTTGTGATATCTACTGTAACTATCATTTGTAGTTTTATAGGAAGGCAGCTTAGATTTCCAAGGGTTTTGAGCATAATCTTATGGTTATGTAATATGTATAGCTGGAGTGAATACTCCCTTCAAATTTAACACACAGCTTTTATATGATTTCTATGTGTCTACATTCACTTTAAACTGTCTTTGTAAGCTTAATTTATGTAAGTATTTGTGTATGTGTGTCCGTGTCTTTGTGTGCCCATGTGTGTGTGTGTTTGTGTCCCTGTGTGTGTGTTTGTGTGTCCCCGTGTGTGTCCCTGCCCCCCCCTTTGTGTGTGTGCCCCTGTGTCACCCCCCCGTGTGTCTGTGTCCCTGTGTGTGTGTCCCCTTGTGTGTGTGCTTGTGTGTGTGTCCCCCATGTGTGTGGTGGTTTATTGACATTCAGTCCAGTTATATATATATATATATATATATATATATAGTGATAAGACAAAACAGAGGCGCCAAAAGAATAAAATTAGCTAAAAACACTTAAAAACCCAATGGGTAATTCAGAGGAGGTAGTAGTGAACTTACCTCCTCCAGGCAGACACCAACAAAAGTGGTAATTTTCAGTAATAGTTTATTCACAACAATATTGCAACGCGTTTCGCAGGCATTTCCTGCTTCATCAGGCAATGTAGAATAGGCGTAAAAAAAAAACAACAGTGTCTTTGTATAAACACACCAGGAGCCTCTGTGCTGTATATATATATACTGTATACTGTATATATAGTGGATATAATATTGTGATACAGTACAGTAACGTATTCTAGGTATTTACTAGGAATATGTCCTAGTGTTTTGTAAGAGGTAATTGTTTAAATGTTGTATTTAACTAAAGGTGTGCCTTTTACTGTACAAAAATTAGCTTCACTGAATTTGCTCAGGCATATACACCTGTGTGTGTATATATATACAGGTATGTTATCCGGAAACCTGTTATCCAGAAAGCTCTGAATTACGGGAAGGCCATTTCCCATAGACTACATTTGAATCCAGCTATTAAATGATTTTTCTCTGTAATAATAAAACAGTACCTTGTACTAATTAATCTTTATTGGAGGAAAACAATCCTATTGGGTTTATTTAATTCTTAAATGATTTTGAGTTGGAGATGATGATCCATATTACTTAAAGACCCCATATCCAGAAAACCCCAGGTCCCGAGCATATCAGGTCCGATACCTGTATATATAAATATGTTTTCAAATGGGTCCAGCTACCTCCTTGACATGTAATACTATGTATTCAGATATACATAGAGAATAGAAAACCCAATATAACAGACCCAATATTAGTTGCTTTTTAACTTTCCAGCATTTAGGAACTGATTAAAGCAAGCAAAAATATCATATTAAATAATATTTTCTAGGGATGTTAAAGGGGTGGTTGTTATAGACTGGCCAATTCTAAGCAACTTTTCAACTGGTCTTTATAATTTATTTTTTATAGTTGTTTAATTATTTGGCTTCTTCTGACTATTTCCAGCTTTCAAATGGGGGTAGCCAAAAAATAACTATAACTCCACGAGGCTTCAAATTTGTTATTGTTACTTTCTATTACTTAATTTTCTATTTAGGTCCTCTCTTATTCATAAACCAGTCTCTCATACAAACCACTCCCTGGTTGCTAAGGTAATTTCAACCCTAGCAACCTGATTCTGAAATTCCAAACTTGAAAGCTGCTGAACAAAAATGTAAATAATAAAAAAACACAAATAATAAAACATGAAGACCAATGAAGACCCCCTAACCCCCCCAGGGGTCCCCTCCCAACGTCCTCCCCTGAGCGCGTATAAGTGGAACCCGTCAGGGAAGGACACTGGCGACCAGGGGATCGGCAACAGGCATGGTGTCTGGGCCCAGTCCGACCCTGTAAACAAAGTGCTGATTAATGTATTGTCAATATAAATATGGGGATGAGATGTGACATTCTTGAGCAGTATCACAAAATACTACACAAAAAGCTATAGGTAATAGTTTTGTACTACAGGTATGGGACCGGTTATCCAGAATGCTCTGAACCTGGGAATTAGGATCGCCATAATTGAAGTCTACAAAGTCATCATTTAGAGATTTAATAAAGCCAAAGAGAAATGTTTTACCTCCAATAAGGATTAATTATATATTAGTTGGGATCAAGAACAATGTACGATTTTTATAATTACAGAGAAAAAGGAAATATGTTTAACATCTATGGGAGATGACCTTCCTTTAATTTGGAATTTTCTGGATAACGGGTTTCAGGATGACAGACCCCACACCTGTATACATATACATTGGTTTAAGAAATGAAATGCTCAATACACAGTAAAAAAAAAAATCAAAATCTGATAGTGGGAGCCCAGTGTATATGGCATATTGTATTCATTATACGCTGGAGCACAACACTCTATACTTCACATATTAAACAAATACACAATAACCTCTACTTCAAAGCTGGCAGAAATGCTTCGGCCTGGGTAAAATTCAGTGTACCCTGGGCCTTTTATTAGGAAGTGCATTGTATATTTATCATGTCATGTTTGTTCCATAGTGTTTACAAAAATAGTATATTACAGAGTTTAACGGTTGAAGCTCCTTTTTAAGGTCCATAATGTTTATCAAGGATCTATAATAAACACTGTTGTATAAGCCAATAAGCCGAATTCCAAGAATATCTGCAATAACAAGCTGTCACCCTATTTGACCCTTGGATAGATTTCTGGTGTGTTTTGGTGGAAAGAAACATATGTCTGAAAATTACACTTCAAATGCCCAACAGGTTGGGCCCAAAGGTATTGTTTTGGGCTCCGCATAGGAGTAGCCCCATTGCTTAGTAATAAAGAAATAATACAGAAAAGACTAAAAGAGGATTGTAGCATATCATTTGCCCACTAATATTGCTAGCCATTATTGATGCAACGTGCTAAAACTGACTCCATTCACACACAAATGCAATAAGAAAAACACACAACGCAACTTGTGAGTGGTTTAGCAAAAGATCTGTAATTTACATTTGTATTGTTGAATAGTACTACGAGGGTGACCACTGTTAAGATTCCGAGAAAAACAAAATTAAAAGCTTCATTGTGGGTAAATAACATGGTGATTTGAATCTAAATTGTGCGTGCTGCACTGTATGTGTAAATGAGTCCTTGTGTAGAGGTACAAAACAAAAGGCTCTGCACAGTGTAAGTGACTTGTTTCTCTCTGGTTGTGCATTAGTCAAACTGCTGGCCGCAGTCATTACAGAGTGTATTATATAGCGTGCCATATGCAATAAATATGTCGCTTTTAGTTAACATAACTTTACCCCATTGCCATAGTTTATTTTACAAAGGCTAAATATTTTCACAGTGAAGGTGATTGAGCTAAGGTTAAATAATGCAATTCTGTAAGAAAATATTATAAACTGGATAATAGGCAGTATATGGCTGTAAGATAAATATATCAGTGGTTTATGTTCACCCATTTTATTTGCTCTTGAAGACTTTTTATTATATGGGAACCAGCTACTCCCGATAATATCAGGCTACGGCTGTCACTTCTGCTCAGTGGTTGCCTGATCTGTAGGATAAGATACAAGTTTATGATCAGCATCTTATAAACAGGTGCATTATTGTCAAATAATAAATGAAATGGCAGCTGTCGATGATATTTCCCTCACTGGTCCCTTGGTAAAAAAGCTTATTGTTGAGTGCTATGGGTAATATAGCAAGATAGAATTCACATGTCTAGATACTTTAGAATTTTGTGCAGGGTAGCTGTACTGTACATGGAGTTAAGCCATTGACATAAATTAGGCCAATGGGCCTTCTTATGGTTTTTCCATGCTAATAAGAGAGCTTGGCCTCAGTGCTTATTATTGAGGGTGCACAATCTCTTTAGATAGGAAAGAAATCTCTACTTCAGGGGATCATTAAAGAAATACAGATCCCTAAGTGGCAATTATCAGAATGGCTACTTGCATTATCATTTGGAACTGTATAGCACTGGGACTTTGAAATATGCTCATTGGTTTTGTGTTATTGAGGTGTATGTATCACAGGAGTGACATCTAGCTGGGAAAAGAAGTGAGCTGAATCCCTGCAACGCGCCGCATCCATAACACTTTCTGGGATTTCTTCTTTTTAACAGGTTGCAGAATCTATGGCTCTGGCGCTTATGTGCCGGCACTACAGATTCTGTTACTGCTTTCCTGTTTACCGGGGAACACACAGTTTCACTTGTAGGATATTGTATGGCATTCAAAGGGTAAAGTATAAGGTTATCAGATTGAAAAAGTGAAATCTAGGGACAGGAATGGGCCTACGGTGCACTGCCCATGCTGCACAAAATATTCTATATTCCATGCCAACTTTTGGCCACTCCCCCATTGCCGTAGACCTCAACATCATAGCCACATGTTTTAATCTTAATATATTTTCCTAAAAAAGCTCCAAAATAATTTTATATATATTCCTTCAGCAACAGAAAAGCTAGCACTGAAAGAAGTGGGATGGAAGGGGGTCAGGTGACAAATGATCACTCCTTCCATCCTTCCTTTCTTCTATCCAGGAATAGCAATGATTAATTGGGGGTGGCTGTGTTGCCACAGGGACAGCTGGGGACAACTTGCTAAGGTCAAATTTCCATGGGGACAGGGAATCTAAAACAGGTCAGTCCCCCCGAAATAGGGACTGATGGTAACCTTAGTAAAGTACCTTTTTTTAATGCAATGAAGATTTTCATTCATCCAGGTCATGGTATATCTAGTATAAATAAATCTAGAGCAACTGAAGAAGCTGCGGATAGTAGTGAAACATCTTTTTTAATGCACTTTTGTGTTTATTATATAGGAACGCACACAAGTATTTTACATGTATAGGTTATACAAGCGTATGAATGTATCCCAAGCTGTGACATTGCTAAGGTCAAATAGTCATTTATTGATAAACCCTGTTCTTTAATGAATACTAATCACTTCTTTATATGTTATACTGCAGCAACATAGCGCCACTGATGTGTAAACTACCACGGGCCATTTAATTAGCTGAGTCTGTAAATGTACAAATAAAACTGGCTACTGAGTGAAATGTTCAAATTGAATTTTGACAGCTAATTCCTGAGGGTAACCATAGTTTTTACTGTGGTGCTGTGCAGGCTTTTAAGAAAGTTCCAGTAAAATTAAGTGAAATGCTATTTTCTGCTGATCCCAGTGGGGAGCATGTTACACAGGAATCTCTCTCTCAGTTGGGCACCCGCAGATAGGATGGGGGGAAGGATTTTCCCATAATGCTTTACACGCTCTCACTATAAATTGGGCATGAGTGGCTATTAAAATAAGAAATGTATTTATTAGCTTGGGCTTTAATTCACTTTTAATTTGTTACAGAAGTATTAATTACATGGGCATCCTGGCCCCAATATACAGTGCCCACCAAATGGGGAATCTTTTCTACCTGGACTTACCTACTTGGGTTCCTACCCTGACAGATCATGCCTGGTGTATTAACCTTTCCTCTGCCTTGCTGAAGCCTCCCACTGCTCTACTAATAAATGACCCTACTGAATATCTCATTACTGCAGTGAGCTGAATAGTTTACAAGATATTCCTTTCTAGTAATGGTTGGTTAAGGAAAACCCAAACCCACAAATCCTTTTCCTGCACCCAACCATAACCCACAAAATGTTGTCATTGTAGGATCCACACCGGCATCTGCCCTCTCTGTGTGCTACTTCTGTGCGCGCTTCACTTTACACTTGATAAAAAGCTCACAAGGGCCTCCGAAACTTGTTGTGCTGTAGAAGTCTGCTATAAATTCACTGAGCAGTCGTGCTCTCCTCCTCATTAGCTAAAAGTATATCCTAAGGTGAATGGCTGCACCTTCTGGGGATTGATGCACCATGCCTGAATGCTGTAAGGCTGTGCAATTGAACACCTATTGTTTGACTCCACTTGCACCTTTGGTTCCATACAGGAAAAGCTCAGCAGCAGAGGAATAGTGTAGTTCCCCAGTATAATCCACACTCAACAAGAACCCACAATGGTCACCCAAATTTTAACTCAACCTGCCTAACCTGTGGTTATTCAGGGGGTTTTGGGTCAATCTGAACATCACTAGTCCTTTCTGCCTGCTTACCATTAAAGGAGAAAGATAATCATTTTGGCATTTTACTGCCAATAGATTCACCACATCAGTGCCACCTAGAACCTATATTTATTTTGCAGAAAGCTTTACAACAGTGCTGGAAGCTCCTTCCATTTGTTTAAGATTGCAGCTGCTATTTAAGCTTGGTCTTTGTTTCTTCCTGCTGCACCTCTAGCTGTCGGTTGGTTGCTCAGATTACACATTCCTAGGGGAGGGAGTTCTTAGCATTCTTGTAGGAAGGGGGAACAGGATTAGGGAGAGAACAGCACAGACTCTGGCCCCAGGAACGAAGGATTTTTCGGAGAGAGGAAGTCTGATACTAGAGGACATGTTTACAAAAAAGGAGACAAGAAATCCTGTGTTTTGAAAGAGGAATCAGTGCCGCTTATGGCGGTATTTACATCTACAAAAGCTTACATTGATAAAGCTTACTTAGTTTTTACCTTTCCTTCTCCTTTAAGGGTTATCTCTTGCCCAGGCCCCACTCTTCACTAAGAAGTCTCCTGCTTCAGCCTCTTGCCCCTAGAACCATTTAAAAACAGCTAAAGTGGCTTTCCCTACCTTTTATGGCAGAACATTTTCTGATATGTGCTTGCCAGTGGGGATCTATCTGTCTTACGGCAGGCTTACTACTGCAATGTATACATTGTGTTGGAATATAAGAGCCACAGGCATGGTGGAAAACCATTGCCTCTACCCTGTGATCCCTCCAGTTGTTGTTGACCTCTAGCTTCCAGCATCCCACAACAGCTTTTGGTTTAGGTAAGCAAAACATTTAGCCAGCAATCCATGTGCTGAATTACACATACTGTAGTGCAGCCTTGATAGAAGCACCTGTATCCAGGTAATCCTAGGGGGTAACCACAATCCTGAAGGTGGAATTGTATTAAGGAGAAATGCTGAGCCAAAGTATTGTTTTACTTCAGGGAGCAAGTAATAATATCAGTTACTTGTTAGTTAGGTTAGTGAATATAAATCGGACACTCGCTAATATATCAGTTTCCTTGCGACATCCAGTTTCATGGAGCATTTATATTTAAATGATAAAGATGGATGACAGAACACCTTACACAGTAGTCTCACTTGCTTCTGACAGGCAACACCTGGGTATTACCCATTTGCAACATCACCACTTTCACACTGTCCCAAATCACTTCTAATAGTACATCTTAGTAATGCAAAACTGAAATGGATTTTCCACCTAGGGAGCATGTAAGTATAGCATTTGTAGGAAAGTGTGCCCTTTTCCCATCACTTAACAGACAAAAATGCTTTTCAGAGTTTCATTTTTCCTTTCTAGCATCCATTATTTTCAAAATGTTGAAATTGGACTCTCTCATCATCATATAAAATTGGTAGATGCTTTCAGTACCTTATTATTGTGCGGTCTAGTGTATCTAGTACTGCAGCTTACATAACTAAGCATGCAGAAAAAACATATATTTGGCCTTTACATGTAAATAGGAATTCTTTTAGAAGCCAATGAGGCATGCAAGTCATGTCTGATAACATATTGAGTTCAAATGGCGGTGGTTTAATAGAAGGAATATCATGTTCACCATTGTTAGACAGGTATCGTAATATCACATAAAGTCAGAAAGATGATTGAAAACTCATTAAACGAACAATCATATTTCACAATTTTTACAGATATTGTTGACATAGAGAATATTAATGCTGTATATAAAAGGACTCTAGTCACGTCATTATTAACATCTTCTTCCAAAATCTAATATCTGAACATTTTAGAAAGCAACAAATCAATCACATATGATCTGACTGTCATGACAGATACTTCCTTTTGGTGCCTTTCTATCTGTTGTGTTGGACATCTTCAACTCTACTTGCCTAAACAAGTAAGGTGTCTGAAACGAATACAGATAATCCGCTAACCCTAGCATATTTACCTACCTATAAAACTATACTTATAAGCACTGTTCCCTCTAAGCTGTGCGCGTGTGCGCGCGCACACGACTTTCCGAACCCGCGCACACAAATTAAAATAGCGCGCACAAAAATTACATTTTTGCCTAAAATGATTTTTGCCTTTGGAAATAACTCAGACGTCTCCTCGGTCTCCCGCCCTCGTTACCCCGGCAACAGGTACTTCTGGCTCTTGTCCGGTGCAATGTGTAGAGTGTCCGTGCGTACCTGCGCGCGTACTTGCCCACGCACGGACGTCTGGGGGGGGGTGCGCGCAAGGAGCACGTTCAGCACCGGACAGGAGCCAGAAGTACCTGTTGCCGGGGTAACGAGGGCGGGAGACCGAGGAGACGTCTGAGTTATTTCCAAAGGCATTGCGCTGTGGGAAGTGCTGGATGGCACGTCATGAGGACCAGGTAGGTGTATACAAGTATGTACAGCACAGTTACACTGCCATCCCAGCTAACATGGAGATTCTGCTTTGGTAGTGCTGGCTCAGCAGCAAACAAATCAATGGGGGATTAATAACTTTGGCATCAGGCTTCATTTTTACCAGCCAGGGGGCAACGGTAGTTGGAGATGTGGCATAGGCACACAATGTATAGTGAAGGTCCTTCACTGAAGGAATGCTAGGTGAGGGTAAGGTTGGGGGAAAGACAAAGTCCTGTCCTGATTTCTAAATGTGTAAATCCTTATAGGCAGTTTTCGCCCCAGCAGCTCAGTTTTCATAAGGCCGGGCAGGTTTCAATCCTAGACACAACAGACAGGTCCTGGGCAGAGAGAGGTGAGAAAAGGTAAAACTGGGACTAATTGAGAGCTTAAATTGGTCATTCAGGGGCTAAGTTTAAGGGTATTACAGCCAATATACCAGCCAATGCTGGAGCCAGTATTACTTATACCACAGTTAAATACAACAATGTGCCTTGCCCTTCACCCAGGGAAAAAAAAAATCACAACTCTTTCTTCATTAAATTATGACGTAAATCAGTTTTTCATGGACACTCACCCCACTGATCCATTCCAAATTCAATTTGTACTAAGTCCAGCATCAAGAATTATTTTGCCCTAGTAACTACTATTGTAGTACTGTGGTGGGACTTGGTGGTGAGGAATGGTCTGCTTTTGACTGTACAGCAATAGCACAATGTGACTTTGACTTTGGAATTGAACATATCCGATCTCTTTGTTTAAAGTACAAACAATTTCTTCAGGAGGAAAGTGTCATTATTCAACAATACAATGACTTTAAATTCCTTGTTGCAGAAAAAATCAAAAGCAATCTGATAAACAGCTTTCCAGATATGACGAAATTTTCATTTCAGAATGATCAATTTGCAGAATTAGCAAAATTGATGGACATTGGTGCCACATTCTTAGCTTCGAGTGCAGATTGTGAGCGTGGTTTTAGTTTAATGAACAATCTGAAAACGAAGCAAAGGAACCGTTTACAGTTAGAACATTTGGAAATGCTGATGCGTATTAAGAGTAACCTTCAAAATGGAGGCACGATAGATCTTGACAGAATTTATTCAGACTGGATAAATATAAAAAGATCGCAGAGAAAAACTGTGAAAACTAAATTACTCTTAGTTTCGAAATGCTACCTATAAAATATAATTACACGTTATTAATAGGTATAGCATTTAACAATGAAACTTGTTTGAATAAACAGTGTTTTTGATAACTGAAATAACATCGTGTTTTTGTAACTTGATTTAGACAAACTGAAAGACCTGCGCAAAAATGCCCATAACTGAACTCCAACAAACATTCTGTAGCGCACAAAAATTTAATTTTGCTTTAAAATGCGCACGGATGATATTTTTTGCGCACACAGCCTATAAAAAATTAGAGGGAACGTTGCTTATAAGTATATTTTCACAGTGTAATTGCACTCACTGTCAAGTGCTAGTATTAGGTGCTAGTTCTACTCCCTCAATTTACAGCCAACTGAGTGGCAAGCAGTGTGAAACTTCTTACAAACTGAGAGGCTGAATCAGATTCCCCACATATAAGCAGTGTGCTGTCCTTGTGAGCCCATAGCTTGGGGAGATTTATCAGAAACACTTTAAATCGGGGTGTGCTCCATTACAGGCAGACATTTCCTACACAGATTTCTTAATAGTATTCCTGGACCAATTGCATGTACACATATAATACCCCAGATCAAATGGCAGGAAAAATGCAGCGGTAATTGCATGTAAAATACCCCCAGAACACCTTGCAGGATAAATGTAGTGCCAGTTTCATATGTAAAACCCTAAAGCATGACAATACAATGATAATGTCAAACATCCAAAACTTTCAAGCCTTTGAACCTTCTCCCTTTGAAACAGGAAAAGGGTGCTTCACAGTGAGGGCAGTGGGGGTAGGGATGCCCTGCCGGGTGTTGTCACGATTGCAGATTCTGTTAATGCCTTTAAGAGGGGCTTGGATGATTTCTTGACCAAGCATAATATCCAAAGCTATTGGGCTTTTAATATCCATAGTTAGTTTAGTGTAAGTATGTGTATATATTGTTGTACAGTTTATGTAGTTTTTATATATATATATATATATATATATATATATTTATATTTATATTTATATATATATATATACTTCTCTTAGTCTCAGGGTCAATTATTGAGGTAAGAAGTGTGATTTTTTTAAGTGGGGTGAATAAAACGGCACACACCTATACATCCCCTTTATGAGCTCACATATATAAAGCTGCTGAGTAAACACCCATAGAACGTGCACAATATCACAATGTTCCTAAGATCCCCAGTACATTGTATACTTGTCACAGTCCCGCTGTATGGAATTTTCCATCAACTGCACTACATATATAAACCTGATGAGAGAGTCACATAAAATAAAACAGATATGAAAGGGAGAGATTTTTTCCTGCACAATTCAACGGTGGTGAGTGGAGCGTGCCTTCATCTGAAATGTCTCTGAACACAATTATATAACACATATTACATAATAAGCAACCAAGGCTTGCATGTGGTCTCTCAAAACAATACAGTGTATTCATTTTGGATTTAAAGTGGCACCATCATCTTTGTTTCTTTCCACGTCATCATTTTTCTATATACTATAAAGGGTTACTTTGATTGATTTATACATTTTAACCCAAACTACATACATTGGAAGCAGTCAGTGTAGAAAACTCTTTGCTACACATGTCATTGAAACAAGATCCTGAGAATTTGCAGATAATCTGTGTTGTACAAATTGACTTAAATTCCGTCTTTATATGGTGTAGTTTGTAATACTAAATTACATTATGTACATTGCAAATAATTTACTTACCATTTAAAATGTTATTTTTGAATCAACAAATGTATTTATTTTTAGCTGTAATATTGGTGTGTAGGCGCCATCTCAGTGCATTGTGCCTGAGTCTGAACTTTGCACAATGGAACTGCTTTCAGATAAGCGATTGTTTCTCCAGCTCAGTGTTATTTCCCAAGTCTTCTTGTGACTTTGCTTTTCTGTAGTTCTCCTTCTTGGGCCCGATTCTCATATCTACCACTTGGTGGAACATTTTTAGGACTGCAAAATAATTCTGACTTTATTTTGATCTATACAATGCTGACACCAGTTATTGGTGAGCGGTGCACAAATTCTATGATTCTTTGGAAAGCAGATGCATTGTGGAGCTTTAAGTGCTATTTGCTATTCAGAAAATCTGTTCCCTGATCACTATGGAAAGAACATTTCGACAGTTAAAAAAATAGTCTTTATGCAGCACTTAACAGGAGCCCAACTGAAAGTGCTTATTTCACAAAAGTGGGTATTTAGTCCCTTTAGGCACATTCATATCATTTTCCAGTTAATTGCAATTCTGTCCTTGTGTATCTGGATTGCAATTGTTTCTAATCTGTATTTTAGGTGGTGGTACATATTTACGGTACAGTGGAGATAGGAAGGCAGGTGGCATGTCAGGGAATTTGAATAATTCTTCTTGCTAGTGTTTAGCATATACCCAAACGATTATTTTCTGCTACTGAAACACAGCTCTTGTGTTCACTGCCTTGGGAAGTGCACAGTTAGCACAGTTCATTGTGAGCGTAACGTGAGTTATATTCTGGCTGATGAGTAAAATAGAGGCTCCTGTGCTCATGGATAAAAAAGCGGAGTCCTAATAACTGTAGAACCAATAGGCTCAGGTGGTGGCACTGACCAATGCTCAGTATCAGTTTAAGTGAAATACATCAGGCCTGGACTGGCATTCTGTGGATTCTGGTAAATATCAGAAAGGCTACTATAAGATGCCATAGGCAGTCACTATTTATTGGCCTTTTGGGGGACTGCTGGGCCTCTATTTACCTGGAATGTAAGGGCCTATTTTGAATCCCAGTCCTGACCTGATATGCATCATCAGTGTTCAGTTGGCTTAGTGCATGTCGGTGCCTATTTTATTGCTCTAAGTGCAATGGTAAGTAAAGGCTAATGGCTGACTGGTTGCCATAAGTGGCAGTGATTGGCAGTATTACAAGTAAAATGTGCAAGTGATGACAGTCAAATCTACAGTTTGAAAATATGAGAAATTGGGAAATTGCATCATTGATGATTTCTTCCATTATGCAGCATTTGTATGTAGCGTTATGCCTGTAAAATAGATTTGGGACATGGCCACAATATGCTCCAGAGTAGTAACCCATGCAATCCAGATCCAAAGGGCAAGGGTCAGCTGAAAACTTGCCTATGGCAAGCAGATTGCATTCAACACATAGATGAACATAAGATCAACATAAGCCTTCCTAGGGTGTCAACCATGATGTCTTAAGGCTTACCAAACCTTGTGCTGCTCCATTGTTATACTATCTTCATTGCTTTTGGTCAAAAATACGAACCAAAACACGGGAGCACTTACCGCTCAGCCCAAGTGTGCTACACGCGGATCCGCTCCCAGATGGATCCCAGGGGTAAAATTGCAAAAAAGAAAAATAGCGGAGCACCACAAGGATAAAAATCAGTCTTTATTCCATCAACAATAAAAGGCACATGTACATTCCAAAGGGCCTACGCGTTTCGTGGCATCCCGCCACTTCCTCAGAAGCTGATTTTTATTTTTATCCTTGTGGTGCTCATTGCTTTTGGTGAAAGAAAACCCCAATATATTAGGCATTTCTTTTTATAGACTGCAAACACTGTCAAAGTCTTTTGTGTTACATGGTGAGTAGAAGATTGGTGTGTGGGTATCTCAACTGGCAATAGTACGGACTATTTTTGTCTGTGGCTTTCACTTGAACGTTAATTACTCAGTAACACCTCATTACAGCACTGTACATTAGCTGAGGTGAACTTTAAGCCAAGAGAATGGTAGACTTATCTAGGTCCTAAGTTTGATTCCAGCTACGGAACTATCTGCAAAGTTTGTATGTGTTGGGTTCTTCAGGGTGCTCTCTTCCTCCGACACTCAAAAACCCACAGACAGGTCAGGCGGCTCCTGATTAAATTGCAAGGGGTAGTAGCATAATTTATATTTTACTGTAAAGCTGTTAAAATTCCAATGGAAGAAACACTGTTTGAAGAAAATCAGTAAAAAAAAAAATCAGACGACTAACAAAGCCTTTATAAAGATTCCAAGTGTGTATTTCAGAACTGAAGCAAAGTAAAGGTTGAGGCATTAAGCTGTATCTTTAATTCTGAGTAAAGGAGAACCATTTTATTTAACTACAAAGGGACAGAAGCAGAATTACATTTACTGCATGCAGTGTTCTTTAGCCCAAGTTAGAGAAGGATTTTATATAAATATGGGCCAGATTCCATGGGAAAACTTTTATCATGTTAAAGTTTATGAGCAAGATATGTTTTTCTCTATTGATTTGCATCTGGCTCTATGTGAATATCTAGAATTGAATAAGGAGATAATTTGGCCCTATGATGGATAAACCTGCACATCAATGAGTATGTGTAATAGCCAAGCATCTACATATGTGCTGCAAACCCAACTTTCTTATCCTCATACTGTGTGAAGGGGTCTTTACTGGTCTGTGTAATGTCAGAAGTATTGAGCAGTACACACAGGTAGTTAAGCTTTAGCGAGCCAGCTAAATCCAATGGCCACATCCAAGGCAGCAAGCTGATAATGTGTTGTTTTTAAAGATAATTAATGCCCTTCATTGGCATGATGTGAATTTTGGTGTCTTCCTGGATATCTATGATTAATGAAGCTTCACTCACATGGATTTATGCCAATAAAGCCATTTATAATCATTTGTGTTTGTAGTCACAGGTGCAAATACATGAAACTGCAGTTACAGAATGTCTCTGAAAGATGGGGAACAAAACAAGAGAAATTTCAAGAGATGTCATGAACATCTTTATCTCCTGGTTACCAGTGCGACCCATTCTCTCGGGCTTGGAATGTTAAAAGGCAAACAATCTGATTAGCCATATTAACCATATTCATGTATATTATTGACTGAGCCCCTTTGCCCCTTTGTCGATTCCAGTCTGTATAAATATTTTGCAGCCAAATTACATACCGTATGACAACGCACAATTAATGGTCTGCCTATTTAGCAATGAACCTTACACACAAACTAATATGTGCCATTTCTCATTTCTTAAAGATGTTAGCCTTGAAGTTAGTATGGTTGCCCATAGTCCCTATTGTCAGAGGAAGTACTAGATTAATTAGCTGAGAAAAGAAATGCAAAGTCTATATAACAAACACAATATAACTAAACACCCCCTTACCCAACATTACTAAGCCAATATTCAAAGAATTGATCATACTCAGTATGACAAATGGCCATCCTTTAGCATGTGGGTTGCAGTTTATGCTTAGCAATAAATGGAAAACTATACCCCCAAACAATGTAGGTCTTTATAAAAATATGTTGCATAAACAAGCTTATATGTAAAACCCTGCTTCATCTAAATAAACCATTATTATAAAAATATACTTTTTTAGTAGCATGTGATATTGGGTAATCCTAAATAGAAAATTGCCATTTTAATAATTAAAGCCCGCCTCCTGGGATCATAGGATTCACAGTGCACACAAACAAGCCAAGGCACACATACATGCTAGGCCATATATATATTCCAGTTTGGTAAGATTCTTTAATAGGTCACTTAACATAATATAAACTATCTGTTGGTTATGTATTCATTCTGGGGGTATAGTTTTCTTTAATATAATGCTATGATCGAGGTTGTACACAAGGAATTATATTTAGTGATGTAATTCTATATTTATAATAGGAAAAAGGGAGTTAATTGCCAATAATCATCTCAGTCATTGCACAGCAATGGGAACCACACAGTTTTATGTCTTAAATACAAGACATTGCTTTGAAAGTAGCCATTTTTAGAAAGCAGCTTTTTTTTTTCCGGGCAAATAGCAATGTAAAGGAATTTTCACCTGCCTGAACTCTGCAAATCCTAAGCGGAGGCGCATAAGTAATCATAATGGCTTATTCAGCTCAAGCCTCCTGGCGTGGATGAGATACTAAAGCTGGACACTCGCAGCTCAATATACTGGAACAGATGTTTCATAAAAGTAGAAATATGGTTGAATTATATATTTGTTTTAAGCTGTTTTAATTGTAATGCACCAATAAATGATTTAGGCTTCGCATTTAGGATGCAGAGAGTTTGCTAATGATCAGTTTAATTAATAGTCCATTATTTAAGGTCCATTTAACCCGTATATCTTTATATTTTAGCTCTTTTGGAGTTTAGCTAATTATATTTTAGGCAAGAGCCATAGGGGTGATTATAAGTAGTTATCATGGCGCTGTTAATATGTACAAAATCTATACAGGAAGGGGACCTGTTATCCAGAATTCCGTAATTTGGATTGCAATACTTTGTCTACTAAAAAATCATTAAAACATTAAATAAACTCAATAGAATTATTTTGCACCAATAAGGATTAATTATATCTTAGCTGGGATCAAGTACAGGTACTGTTTTATTATTACAGAGAAAAGGGAATCATTTAACCATGAAATAAACCCAATAGGGCTGTTCTGTCCCCAATAAGGGGTAATTATATCTTAGTTGGGATCAAGTACAGGTACTGTTTTATTATTACAGAGAAAAGGGAATCATTTAACCATTAAATAAACCCAATAGGGCTGTTCTGCCCCCAATAAGGGGTAATTATATCTTAGTTGGGATCAAGTACAGGTACTGTTTTATTATTACAGCGAAAAGGGAATCATTTAACCATTAAATAAACCCAATAGGGCTGTTCTGCCCCCAATAAGGGGTAATTATATCTTAGTTGGGATCAAGTACAGGTACTGTTTTATTATTACAGAGAAAAGGGAATCATTTAACCATTAAATAAACCCAATAGGGCTGTTCTGCCCCCAATAAGGGTAATTATATCTTAGTTGGGATCAAGTACAGGTACTGTTTTATTATTACAGAGAAAAGGGAATCATTTAACCATTAAATAAACCCAATAGGGCTGTTCTGCCCCAATAAGGGGTAATTATATCTTAGTTGGGATCAAGTACAGGTACTGTTTTATTATTACAGAGAAAAGGGAATCATTTAACCATTAAATAAACCCAATAGGGCTGTTCTGCCCCCAATAAGGGGTAATTATATCTTAGTTGGGATCAAGTACAGGTACTGTTTTATTATTACAGAGAAAAGGGAATCATTTAACCATGAAATAAACCCAATAGGGCTGTTCTGCCCCCAATAAGGGGTAATTATATCTTAGTTGGGATCAATTACAGGTACTGTTTTATTATTAAAGTAAAATAGGAAATTATTTAAAAAAAAATTAATGAATTAAATAAAATGGAATCTATAGGGAAATCTTCTTGTTAGAAATAATACAGCCCTATTTTACTTTATATAGCAATTAACCATGATTAACAGTATTATTTAAAGATTAGGCATGGACTTTCCCTTCATGTCGTTTAAAATGTTGTATTAAACAATTGTGTTATTGAGATTTAATGCAATTGCTTTGGTTGATATTCCTGCCCACAGATTGCATTTCCCAGCGAGTGCAGATCAGGCAATGCTACCCCAGTATCTCCTGCTTTCTGGGACTATGAAATTGTTGAAGCATAGAGTAATTTAAAAAGGTCATTGTAATTTGAACAGTTAAATAATCACACGCTTATTACTGGAGAACTGTCATTTTGCTGCAAGAGCAATCAAAGCTTATCAGCAAAAATTATTTTGAGCAGCCTTGTGCAATTCTGTTTTTTCTTGTTCACTTCAAAAATGATTTGCATTTAGATAATAGACACTTACCTACCAGAAACTCCCACGTGCAATTTATTAACAAAATGGGGATAAATGTGGTCTCATTTTGGGATTTGAAGTGATTTGTGGCAAGTGTTCATAACATTTTGGTGTATGTATAATAAACGTTATTAAAGCAGTACTTTTTGGTATTAGGATAAAAGTAGTATACAGTAAGCAATCACAATATACAGACATAGGATGTAGTATGTGGAATGCTCTTGGGATTTGGGTTGTCATCCACATAAGGGCTCTCTCCATATATATATAATGTGAAAGCTGCACTCCCTTAAAAATGGGTGCAATGTATTCAATGAAAGTGGTCTGCACCAAACGTGCCAAAACATGCACTTTGATAAACATGGATATTTGGAGTGCCGACCACTTTTGTTATATATATATACTGTATACAGGTATATAATATATAGGGAATTTGGGTATAAAAGTCTAGAGTCACATTCACTTTGCTTTCTTTGAAATACCCTATAAACTAAAGCATAACGCCTGGGTTTTAAAGCACCCCCAACAAGGTGTTGATCAGGTCCCAACTACAGACATGTTGGGGATAATCAGTGGTAGCCATACGTGCCCAGATGGTCCAGCAGTATGACTGATATTAGACAAACTGGCCAGGCAAATTTTGGCATGTGTGAGCAGCTCTGCACAAAAGACAGCACTAGCCACCCCTTCATGCTTTCCAAGCAGTTTTCTGCCCTCACTGCTACTTAGGGTTGCCAACTTTGATATCAGCAAAATCTGGGCGGGATGATAGAACTGGGGGCACAGCAATGACAGGGTAATTCTATTTGGGGGCTTGTTTGTGTGTTTTGGGTGCAGGGCAGTAATATCAGATATGGTTATTGGCCAGATTAATGGGTTTCACTAGGCTGAAACCCAAACAGACAGTTACGACCCAAATGCTTGTAAGAAAAAAAAATGTACCGTTGCGTCAAAAGAGAACAAGTGGCAACACTATTGCTACACCCTGTAACCCGGATATCTGACCACCTTCCCCTAGTTTCTCCAAGAAGATGCAGGCTCCATGGTAAGCAGCACTCACAGTTCTTTCTGCCACTCAAAATGAAGGCTGCTAAGGATGTGCACTGAGATGCTAAAGAAAGCTTTCAAATAAAATAGTTGAGTTTTATTGAACGACCATTTGAAAATAACAGAGAGTTTGTGTGCCAAGCTGTCCTCCCACAGTTAATCAAACAGAGCCTTACATTGTATAACAAAATATATACATAAGCTTCTTAGCTGCACTTGCAATAGATTTATTTGTTTGTGGAACTGAAGAAGAGATTATCAAGTAATGCCTGGAAGCTAATACAACTGTGAATGTTTTACTTTTGTGCGGGGATGATGGCAAGCAAAGCCAATATTGACTTTTGATGTATGTGGAAATCATACTCAGCGGTAATGCCTACGGAGCTTAAGGAGTAACGCAGAAATGCAACTCTCCCTTATTCCAAAGGGGAACTTTGTCTAATCTGTTTGATTGTGTTAAACAAACCACAATGCCTGCTTCTAAACATTAACATCCTCTATGGTTTTGAGAGACTGAAATTCCATTCTCAATATTCATCTTTTTGGTCTCTCATTCCTATTCCTGTTCCAATGTTGTTATAACCAATCTCTGCAATATAAAGCTTTACCGTTGTTTTTTTGTATATTGGGATTGACGAATAAAAGTGATATATCAGATCAATAATGTAATATTACATTTTAGTATGTTGTAGACTGATATTCAATTAGTAATTGGTTTTCATTTTTTGTTATTTGTGGTTTATTATTTAGGTTTCTGTTCAGCAGCTCTCCAGTTTGGAATTTCAGCAGCTATCTGGTTGCTGGGATCTGGTTTACCTTAGCAGCCAGGCATTGGTTTGAATGAGAGACTGGAATATGAATATAGGAGAATAGTAAAATTGTAACAAAGCAATACTTTTTGGCTTCTGGGGTCAGTGACCACCATCTGAAAGCTGGACAAATATAGAAATGGAGGGCAAATACTTTTAAAACTATAAAAATATAAATAATGAAGACCAATTGCAAAATTGCTATATTCTATAATATATTAAAAGTTATTGTAAAGGTGATTCACTCCTTTAAAGTACAGTTTGGCAGAGGGATCCATGATGTTGTAGTTACCATGGGTGGTATTGCTGCGGCATGGCATCTGAGGCAGGTTTTTCAGCTTGCCCCATGGCAGGGGGGATATTATTATCAAGTTCATAGCAGGATTAGCAAGATGTTGCTATATTCCTTCTTCTTTATCATCTTGTACTACAAAAAACTAATAACAACAGTTGGAGCAGAGAAAGAAAATCCCATTTACTGCACAAAGACCTCCAGCCATAAATCCTCTGCCCTGTGATAGCCCAGACCTGTAAATCATCTCTCTCTCTATCTCTTGCAGATATTAATATGGCTGGGGAGCCAAAGCCGTACAGGCCAAAGCTAGGAACAAAGAGGCCACTATCAACTTTATACAGGTATGTTAAGGATTGTACTGAAAATCAATACATGTAAAACAGACTTCTAATGCACAAAACTAAAGCTAAAAACTGCAACCACCAAAAATTTAATTATAAGAAATATTAGTTGTATGAAACAAAAATTATAGTTTTTTTTTTTTTACTTATTACAACATTGCTCCAAATTTATATACAAAAAAAGACCATACATTTTTATAAAACCGGGTTTCTAGAAGGCTTTGAAAAGTGGCTTGACCCACGTTGCATGATTTATATGCTTTTGAGTATTGCAAGTCACACGTGTGTGTTGAGGAGTCATGGGCCATGTGTGCACATTGGGGAGTGCCACTTATATTCTTTGCTTAGGGCGGGGGGATGTACTGTATATGTATATCCTTGCTTTGAAATATAGCAATGCCACTCTTATATTGCTCTATTTCTGCATATCTCCCTGACTGTGGTTGTGGTCATTAACCAAAACTGGATATAAAGGCAAATGGGACAACTTATATTGTACTTACACATACATAGTGCCTGGCTCTTATTATATGATGAGTACACATATACAGTATATGAGCTGCTGAAGGAACTCCATGTATAATCACTGGCGGTGTCAGACTGGCCAACTGGGATACCAGGGAAATTTCCAGATTTTTGTTTGATCTGTGTCATGGTGTCAGCTAAAAACACATAGGTGAGCCCTGGTTTTGTATTATACTATATTTGTACCGGTATGGGACCTGCTACCCCGGCTAAGCAATCTCCATACTTGAAGGGAGTGATGTATCGACGGTCATTTTTTTTTCATAATTTGAATTCAAATTATGGTTGAAAAACTCAAAGGTCTGGTATTTATTAATGGCAACAAACCCAAAAACTTGAATGTAAAACATCATCTTTAGCCATCTAAAAGCTTGGCCATTTTTTAGCCATCTAAAAGCTTGCAAGTTTTTATAGAAGTCTATGGCAGTTGTCCCAGTCAAGCCATATTTTCAGTTATTCGAGAATTTGTAAGTTAGAGGTATTTAAGTATTTTTAATCAAACAAGTTTTTTTTTATTAATAAATAAGTCAGCATTTGATATGCAAGCTTATTACATTTAGAAAAACAAACTTGAATTTTCACATTCAAAAATGTATAAATACGCTCATAAGTCTTTAAACATTAAATAAACCCAATAGGGCTGTTCTGCCCCCAATAAGGGGTAATTATATCTTAGTTGGGATCAAGTACAGGTACTGTTTTATTATTACAGAGAAAAGGGAATCATTTAACCATTAAATAAACCCAATAGGGCTGTTCTGCCCCCAATAAGGGGTAATTATATCTTAGTTGGGATCAAGTACAGGTACTGTTTTATTATTACAGAGAAAAGGGAGTCATTTAACCATTAAATAAACCCAATAGGATTGTTCTGCCCCCAATAAGGGGTAATTATATCTTAGTTGGGATCAAGTACAGGTACTGTTTTATTATTACAGAGAAAAGGGAATCATTTAACCATTAAATAAACCCAATAGGGCTGTTCTGCCCCCAATAAGGGGTAATTATATCTTAGTTGGGATCAAGTACAGGTACTGTTTTATTATTACAGAGAAAAGGGAATCATTTAACCATGAAATAAACCCAATAGGGCTGTTCTGCCCCCAATAAGGGGTAATTATATCTTAGTTGGGATCAAGTACAGGTACTGTTTTATTATTACAGAGAAAAGGGAGTCATTTAACCATTAAATAAACCCAATAGGATTGTTCTGCCCCCAATAAGGGGTAATTATATCTTAGTTGGGATCAAGTACAGGTACTGTTTTATTATTATTACCGAAAAAAAGAAAATCATTTTGAAAAATTTGAATTATTTAATTAAAATGGAGTCTATGGAATATGGCCTTCCTGTAATTCAGAGCTTTCTGGGTGGGTTTCTGGATAACAGATCCTATACCTGTACTATATTTTACCATCACAAGTTCAGTGTGCAAATTGCAATTTTGGACACAGTGTGCCACATGTGTACCCACAATGCAGCATTTTTCAAATGATTCCAACATAATTGGGGGAAGGGGGGTTATGCTTGCCACAATGGCATCCAACGAATCAAAATATGGGCAACTGTTTGCCTTTTGAAATGAATCAGGAGGCCATTATTTCAAAATTCTTTAGGTGTAGGTATGTTGTGCTTACTGGCTGGTGCAGCCCACTATTGGAACCCTGGCAGTAACTCCAGGGTTACCCTGAGTCTGTAGGCACACTTGTGAGTGATTCAAAAAAAAGGAGGTGGGATGAACATACCAGCACTGAAAGGAATTATACTAAAGTGAAGGAGCGTCTATACATGCAAGTAACCAGTTCAGCTGCGTGTTGTAAATGATCCCTAAAGACGCTGAGATGATACTAGCACATTTTTTTCTCAGAACCCCCTTATAGCTGATTATGCAGATGTATGTAAAATCATATTGCAATTTAACATGTTTTATGTAAATGCCATTACTATTCAGTTAGGGTGAAGACACACGGAGCTACTTGTTATGGCTACAAAAATAGTCAGTGCCGATTGTTTACTGAAAATTGTATCTACATCATGTGTTTTAGCAGAGGCAATTCTCAGTATTGTCTATGACAGATTATTTTGTGGCGTTTCGTAGCTGTGACAAGTAGCTGCTACTAAGTAGCCCCATGTGTCTTTGCCCTAAAGCATGTCAGTACAGCTTGGAGTTTTGTTTGCCATGTAATACTGTTCCATTATGGTTATTAGAACTTATACTTGTGGTTGTTCTGTGTCCTTGCCATTCTGTTGATTGGGCAATTATTTCCTTATACTTTCTATTGTTATGCAGGCAGCGCATCTCTTCACTAATGCACTGAACTCTAATTATATGGATCACTCTGCAGATAAAAACCTATTCATAATCTCACACATAATCCAGTTTTCCATTTGCTCCATGAGTGCGTTAGTGAACCTAACAAACTATTGCTGATATTTTTGAATAGGTAATTCTTGGAAGCCCAAACAGGGCACAGCTTTAAAAACTACCCTATTGGAATTCAGTAATCCCACTTCTTATTCATGATTCGAGTTTATAGAACAATTTCTATTCTTACATTTAACTCATGTAATATCATGTCGCCTGATTTCCTCCGATATAGTTCCTGGTTATAACCGTATCTGCAAACCCTAAGTGCAAGGATGGAATCATTTGGCTTCAGGTTATTGAAAAGAATGCATTTCAGTATTTTCCAGTTGCTCTGTGAATGCTGAAAGTAATGGCATAGCTGCCAGCTATAGCGCACTTACTGCTTTTATGCCACAGTTTATGAAGCTTGTAACTGCAGGGTACTCAGAATTAATCTGAAAGTAGAACGTTCCCCAATAATAGCGGAACTTTCTCCCACTGGACTAAAAATACAGTGTTATTCCATTTTTAATTCCCTTATTGCCATTACACTGTACATTCAGATTTTAGAGTATGTGTAGCAAGCTGTAACATTTCGCCCTGGTTTGGTACCTTTCGTGCCACAATATAGCAGGAAGGCTAAAACTGGAATAAATATCCTGTTCCGTGCTCGGCTACGGTTAGGTGGAAAACTAGTCCATTAATGCCATATGCAACACTGTTGCACCTACTTGATCTCATCTAAACTAGCACTGTAAATACCTCATACCTGTACCTAAATAGGGTTGCCACCTTTATTGTGATGTAATACCAGCCTTTGGGTGATAGAGTAAGAGGTTATGTCACATGGGGGCAGGGAATTGGGCAGGGAAATGGGTTGACTGGGTGGGGAAAGGGAGGGGCATATTGTTCTAATTGGCATGGAATTTGACACAAACATTGCTGCATATATGGATAACATGGCCTAGTTAGTGTATGTGTGTGTTTTAGCGCTTCCTGTGAGTGTGTAACTTGAGAAAGAAGCATCCTTTATCATGTTTTATGAAGGCTTTCATTTTGTCTCCTGTTAATTATTGGTATCCAGATAAAGTAAGGGCAGTGGGTGATGCTTTGATTTGGGATGTTTAGTTACCCATGCATTGCCAGGTATTGCTTATCATTTGTCTCAGGCAACTGTCATTTAAAAGTAGTGACTTCTGCCTTTTGAAGTGACTGTATCCTGACCTGCAAGTACACCCAAGGGTCCAGGCAACTGTCATTAAGACAAATTGGAAGCAACTCTGGATATTTAGTCACCCGATAGAGATGCTCAAGTGTCAAATCTCCTAATATTGCTGCGCGTACCTTTGCCCTAAAGGACACATTTTACACAGATTCATACACGATTAACATGAGTATGGCACAAACACATTCACAACTGATTTATAAGTTAAGATGCCAGACAAGCCAGAAAATATACAGATGCACACACATGTACAGTATATACTATCAAATTGATAGGCTTGAAACTCGAATTTCCATACTCCTGTTCTCATTGAGCCTTCATACTAGTACAAAGAGCAAAGCTATCCACCAACCCTATGGCATCAAATAATGATCCACTCCAGGCCTTTCTGAGACCCTATTTCATCTTATCATTTAGTGTGAAGTGTAAAAACCCAGGACTGGATCATTATCTCCCTCGTGACATTGGGTTAGTTGACAGCTCTGGTACAATGAGATCACAGCAATCACATAGGTTCTAATAGGTAATGTAATCTTGCAAGGCTGTTGACTCAAGAAATACCTTTTAACTCCACTCAAGGCCTAGGGCAGTGATCCCCAACTAGTGGCTTGTAAATAACATGTTGAACTAATTTGATGAATATACAGCAGTTATTACACTCACCACCCCCTTGATGTTGCTCACAGTGGAATCAAAGTAGGCGCCATTTTTACATTTCTGGCTTGGAGGCAAGTTTGGAAGTACAGAGACACATTTTTACTCCTGCAGGTCACACAGGGCTACCAAAAAGCTAATCACAATCCTTATTTGGCAGCCACAATGAACTTTTTCATGCTTATGTAGCTCCCTAACACTTTTTACACCCAAGTGTGGCTCATGAGTATTAAAGGTTGGGTATCCCTGGCCTAGACCCTTACTAAGCAGTGCAGAACCTGCCTAAGGATTCTATTATCTTCATTGTATGACATAATTTAATCCATACTCCAAATGGCTCCATAAGGTAGTGAATATTACATACTACATAGGTGCAATGGCAAAATATTGTTTTGCAATAGTCCTAAATGTAAGTTCTATAATAGTGCGTGTGTGCATAGTGGTGTACAGTAGCCCTGCTCCTGTGTTCTCGTCCGGCCCCTTCTCGTGTCCCAAGTCACATACACAATCAGAGAATACAGTACATTGTGCATGCATGTGTTGATAATAGGAGAAGGTGACACTTCCTTTGAGTAAATGCAAATGGGGAATTTCAAAGTAGGTTCTCTCTTTGTAATAAGGCTTTTATTTTGTTTTTCATGTAAGTCAGATAAATGTGAACTGGACAGAATTTATTTAGTTTAGTTCTCCTTGAACACTCTCATTAACTCCTATATTTATTTACACATTCCTTTAGGTGCTGACATTAGCGGTTAACTGCCAGTAATTTGGATTCTGCATGTTTTGATTCATTATGTGTTGTATTGCCTAGAGCATACAGTAATTGCACCCACTACATTAAATATATGTCAGCTGGACCATAAAATGCATGATTTACATGGTCTCATATAACAGGTATAAATTGTATTAAATACATTATAGAAGCCCTTTTTGAGAGAGAAGGGAAAATATTACCGGTTATTTGCCTGCTTTACATCTCTAGGCCAGGGAAATCGTTTTAAACGTCTTATCAATCAGTTAAACCTTCTCTCAGTATAAAGAATAAAATGTTTTCTGAAACACTAATAAATTCTCCTCTGACTGGCCCCTGAGCTATAAAACATGTCAGTACAGATTCTCATCTGCTTGTGTGAATGGCAGCCAAACAAGTTGAACTTCAAGAGCAGCAGATTAGGCCAAAGGGAAAGTGACAGTATCAGCATTTAGCTGACATTTTGTGCTGTAGAGTGTTATCTAATAGCCCTTTCTACACATTCAATAAGAAACAACAGTGGGAAACTAAGATACCTCTGAGAATAATTCTGACCCTAACTAAGGGTTATATTTGTGTTTTGGAATTTTTAACCACAAAAAATGTCTATTTGGATTGGGGACTTATAGGTCATATTTATCGTCAGAGCCATTAAAACTCTGATTGTAAAGGTTGGAAACTAGGGCCCCCACCATAGAGCCTACTATGCAGAACCCACCCATACGATAAGATGGAGACTCTGCCAAATGCTAGTATAGATGTTATACACCTATGGTGGAAATAAGAAAGAACAGGTGGGAATTGACCAAGACCGGAGCCTAGGCCACCTGTGAGCTCGCCTTGTGATCTGGTAGACCAATTCAATCCTACTGATCATATTCAGTCCAATACTTCCTGTACTAGTAACTATCAAAATGAAGTACGCAAATCATTCTGAAGGTCCTTGATTTAATTATAGCATCACATTAGAAAATTGCTTATTTTCACTATATGAAGAGCCCTTTGTGAGTTATTATTATGGCAGATTGGATAGGATCGCCAGTTATAAAGAAGGCCAGCTTACTGGCACTCCAAGAGTAACACAAGCAAGTCCAAGCTTTTCATTATTTAATTGTGAGGGAAAGACCCTTTGAACACCATGCAAGTGGGCACAAAAGGAATGACCCACTGCTCAGCAGGTCAGGGCACTAGTTTGAGCTGCAAGATAAAAACAGATATCCCCTTCTGGCTCATCCTTCTGTAAATATCAGTCTTGAGCAGGCAGTATCATCAAGTCACCTGTCACACAGAGGCATTCTGTGATCAGCCTGAAGTACATTAAACCTTTATTATACCTAAAAATGCAATTGTTTTTATTCATATAGTGCAAACAATAATGGCAGTGGGTTTATCCATTTGTTGTTCTCGCCAGGCTTGTGTGGGTGTCTGTTTCATATTCACAATGCTTTGCTTTCAGGTCGCTGCCGATCAACCTTGGCATGTACAACAAAACCACACATAACAGATGCACTGGGAAATGTGTAACTTATATGAAAGAAGACATGGTGGTTAGTAGGCCCAACGGATGTTGTTGGTGCTAGAGTTTGGCCACTGATGGTCTGTTTAAGTTATAAACTACTTTCTAGTGTCAGATTGATCCATTTTTAGGGTTACACATAAAAAGTCACTTTATAAACTGCAACTGCAGTAACATACATAGATAATACAGGTATCGGACCCCTTATCCGGAAACCCGTTATCCAGAAAGCTCCGAATTACGGAATGCCCGTCTCCCATAGACTCCATTTTAATCAAATAATTCAGAATTTTAAAACTGATTTCCTTTTTCTATGTAGAAATAAAACTGTACCTTGTAATTGATCCCAACTAAGATAAATAAATAATCCTTATTGGATGCAAAACAATCCTATTGGGTTTAATTAATGTTTTATTTATTTTTTAGTAGACTTAAGGTATTGAGATCCAAATTACGGAAAGACCCCTTATCCGGAATACCCTTGGTCCCGAGCATTCTGGATAATGGGTCCTATACCTGTATAGGGAATGATTTAGACTTTATTTTAAAATACAAATAGAATTTGCTTTTTGTAATGTTGCATAAGTAACATCACTAAGCACAGTTTATATAAAGGTTACCAGATTTCCAAAGTGAAATCAGGGAAGGTAGGGGCCTGTGGCATGCACTGCTGGCAAATTTTTATGGCATACACTTTTTGGCCATACGCCCGCTCAACATCACAGCCACATATTAAACTCTTACAATATTTACCTAGAAAAGCTCCAAAATAATTTTATATATATATTCATCCCTTCAGCAACAGAAAAGCTGTCACAGGAATTGTGGAGGATGAGGGAGGAGGGAAAGGAGTTAGGTGACAGAAAATCACTCCTTCCTTCTGTAGCCCACTTTATAAACAGATGTGGCACTACCTGCTGAATTACTCTGTTTTGGCGCTTCCAGGAGTCCTGAGCCCCGCTTACTATGGGGGAAGCAGGGACTTCTCTGTTAAATGGCGTGCCTCCACCCAGGGCTCTGTTATGGGAGAACTACAACTCCCTCCCTGGGACTTGATACTTGGGTGTAGTGCTGCCTGAGACCTCACACAACCCCCAAAGGGAATCCCCTCCCTGGGGCATTCACTTACTGGTATGTAGGTGCTCCTTGAGGCAGACACGATGAACACACAGTTGTGATGAAACAGTGGGTTGTTTATTAGGCAGGACCTCTCCAGGAGTGGCAATACAAACACAGTGCAGGGGACACTCTCCTTCCTTAAACCTTTAGAGTACCTACCCCTGTTGGGTATCTTATCGGTACTCCCGCCAGGATGATCCCTTTTAGATGTCCTCCCCGGTACTACACGCCAAGACGGACCACCTCCAGGACTCATCCCCGGTACTCACGACTAAGTACCCTCAGAGTAGTACCCCTTCTAGCGGCAGCCTAACCACCTACCTAGACTCTTGGGTCCCTACACTCCAGCTGATGTAATGCTGGGGGAGCCTACTCCCTCTACCACTCCTGGAGGGGCTATTTCTGCCCATTCTACCTGTGCCCTAACTACATCTCACTCCTAGAGTGATCTGACACATGGAAACTACTAACTACTCACAGGGGAGCTCCTCTCTCTAGAGGCTCCCAAACTAAGATGGATCCCAGCACATGGCTGTTTCCCTTATATGGGCCTATGCACCACCCTGTGGCCATAACCCGAACTGCGGGGATACTCCCCATTAACTATAGATATACCAGGCTATACCCATTGTACCTTAACCATTACCCTCCCGGGGCCTATCCTAGGGGTATACATCATGTGGGGCCCATTTTAGCAAACCCCTACACTTCCTTCTGCCAATAGTTATGATTGGCTGGGGTGGTAGCTCTATCGCCACAGGGACAGTTTCAGGGGCAAGTATGCCTGGTAGGGTTAATTTTCCATTGGGACAGGGAATCTGAAACAGAGTCAGTCTCCCTGAAACGGGGACTGATGGTAACCTTAGTTTAATAGTTTACACCAGTGATCCCCAACCAGTGGCTCAGGGGCAACATGTTGCTCCCCAACCCCTTGGATGTTGCTCTCAGTGCCCCCAAACCAGGTAGTTATTTTTGAATTCCTGACTTGGGGGCAAGTTTTGGTTGCCTTAAAACAAGATGTCCTACCAAATAAAGCCCCCTGTAAGCTGATAGTGTGCATAGAGGCCCCTAATAGCCAATCACAGCCCTTATTTGGCTCCTCCATGAACTTTTATGGTGCTTGTGTTGCTCTCCAAGTCTTTTTACATTTGACTGTGGCTGGGGAACCCTGGTTTACACTATTGTAAAGGATAAGGATTCATAGCAAAGTTCCATGACTATATAAAAGGTAAGGGTAAGTGATTTTATTACAGGACATGAAATTCCAAGGTGACTTCTAATATCCTTATGTTTTACAAACATTATTCCCTGTACATTTCACATGCTATTCGTGCCTTTTGTTTATTTTAGATACACAAATTGTGCATTCATGGTGGGCCGTTTGCACCATCTGCCATTTGCACAGATAGTGCCCTCTCAATCATTTTATTAATTGTATGCAAAAAGTATCAGGGAGTTGCTTTGTGTTTCAGAGCTTTGCCATTGCAATTTATTCATCTATTTTCAGTTATGTTTAGTGAATATTTCTAGGAAGCAATCAGAGTTCTTTGTGTCTTTGTTAATACATTACTCAGAAATGATCCTTTCACTGTTCACAGCACTTTACATTTAATTCTCCTGAGTAGAGAATCTAGCGCAGAATTGTTTTATATGACTTGAGAGACAAAGGGCTGTTGATAAAAAATAAGGCAATAACAATATATTTAGAAAGTCTCTGTGATCTGGAAAACTAACAGGCTGTTACTGAGGAGTCTATTGAGTGCTAATGTAGTTTTTCCATTACATTTCCAGGGCATCACAGTTGGGCAACAGATGTTTATGATTAAGATGTGAGTCCCACAGAGCAAAGGAATTAATTCAGAATAGTTTATAATGACTTGGTGATATGATGCAAAAATTAAAATGGAGGCAACTTCCTCAGGTGAGGGTGAGTTATTATAGGTTAAATGAGAGACTTAAATGAGATTGGAATTACTTTACTTACTGAATAACGCTCATGGCCGGCCGCACGTAAAGCAGTTAGCTCTGCTAAGTTGCCAATTCATTTCAAACTGCTAAGATCCAGTGTGACAGGTTTGGATGTGATTGCTCAAACTATAAAACTAGATTGGGTATTGGCCACAGCAGGGAAATGTAAGTTGTTATCAGACAGCAGAAGCTTGGGTTGTGTTTCTCCTCAAATCTGATTGTTTGATCCAGAGTGGAAAGATTGTCTGGTTTAAAGATCAGCAAACAGGTACCAGAAATAAATATAAATCAATATACAGCCCAGGGATCCGTTATCCAGAAACCCATTATCCACAAAGTTCTACGGTAAGGCCATCTCTCATTATTTAATGAAATAATTCTAATTGTTTAAAGTGATTTGCTTTTTCTCTGTAATAATAAAACAGTACCTGTACTTGATCCCAACTAAGATATAATTACCCCTTATTGGGGGCAGAACAGCCCTATTGGGTTTATTTCATGGTTAAATGATTCCCTTTTCTCTGTAATAATAAAACAGTACCTTGTACTTGATCCCAACTAAGATATAATTACCCCTTATTGGGGCAGAACAGCCCTATTGGGTTTATTTAATGGTTAAATGATTCCCTTTTCTCTGTAATAATAAAACAGTACCTGTACTTGATCCCAACTAAGATATAATTACCCCTTATTGGGGGCAGAACAGCCCTATTGGGTTTATTTCATGGTAAAATGATTCCCTTTTCTCTGTAATAATAAAACAGTACCTGTACTTGATCCCAACTAAGATATAATTAATCCTTATTGGGGGCAGAACAGCCCTATTGGGTTTATTTCATGGTAAAATGATTCCCTTTTCTCTGTAATAATAAAACAGTACCTGTACTTGATCCCAACTAAGATATAATTACCCCTTATTGGGGGCAGAACAGCCCTATTGGGTTTATTTCATGGTAAAATGATTCCCTTTTCTCTGTAATAATAAAACAGTGCCTGTACTTGATCCCAACTAAGGTATAATTACCCCTTATTGGGGGCAGAACAGCCCTATTGGGTTTATTTAATGGTTAAATGATTCTCTTTTCTCTGTAATAATAAAACAGTACCTTGTACTTGATCCCAACTAAGATATAATAAATCCTTATTGGAGGCAAAACAATACTATTGGGTTTATTTAGTTTTTAAGTAAAGTATGGACATCCAAATTACACAAAGAACTGGAAAACCCCAGTTCCTGAGCATTCTAGATAACAGGTCCCATACCCATATATTAAATATTATAATGTATTTCTGGATTCTAAAGTCCCAGTTTGGATGTTCCTCTGTAATGAATATATGCAGCTGTACATTAGCACAGAGTGACGCAAGCTCTGTTCAGTTCAGCAACTTGAGCTCTTTTGAGGCGCTAGCATTGCAAGCTTGTCGCTGGTCTTGCTTAACAACAAGAGAATGTTTGGTATTACAAGGTTGTCTTGCATTGATTACTAATAAAATTGTGATCTAATATTCGACTCACAGGAGAGAAGCAAAATATGCTTCAACTGATAACACATAAACAGTGGAACTTGTACTGAACACTAAACACGTTTTTAAAACATTTTCGGTCCAGGCTGGGAAAAGTAGCTATCTGATCAGGAGGAATCTTTGGCCATTGCTCCATAACTGTTTTGGTTCATTAATATTTGCAAGCCTTCTCTCGTTAGGTCTGGCAAAAGGTCTCAGTTGGGTTGAGGCCTGGACACTCACCTGGCCATTCCAGAACACACATTTTCTTCATTAAGTCATTTTTTTTGGTTATTAGGCGTTTCAGGTCATTGTCCTGCCAATTTTTATTAATCTTCAGGTGATGGACCACCACCTTGTTATTCTACTTTTCTACATTTCCCCTGTGATAGAAAGCTGTCCATGTCCATAGGCATAAATCTGTCCTGAATCATTTCTGGCTTGGGATACGGTTTGGGTGTTGGGGTATTTTGTTGCTCCGTGCATATGTTTTGTTTTTCTGCAGTACACTGAGCTTTTCTCTTCTCTGTCAACAGAACATTGTAGAATAGACATGACTAACTCTTGCAAACTTGAGAAGATCAGCAATGTTTTCTTTGCATCCATCTCTTAACCTTATACTTTTTCAGTGTGAGCATATACACTGGCGTACCTACTCGGACAGAGCACAGCAATCCCCATCCAGGTACCCAGGCCGCCACTACTCGTCTGCTCACTTGCACCCCGCCCACTCACGCCCTCCCACCCCCCCACCTACATGTTAGCTTTCAAGTAGTATAGCTGCTGCAGAAAGGGATTTCTATATAGCAGACCCCACGGTCTGGGGCCCCCACAACTGTGGGGTCTGCTTCCTCTATAGTTACGCCAGTGAACACATAAACAGCTATTGGTAATATGTAATATAAGGCACAAAGTTTGCCCAGTAGCAGTAACCTATAGCAACCAATAAGATGTTTACTTTTAAACAGGTGACCAGTAGATTCTACCTACTGATTGGCTGCTATGGGTTACTGCTCCCGGGCAGACTTAGTGCCCTTTATTACATAACCCTTTTCGTATGTCTTTGTTTATAGGGCAAGTCAAAAAGGTGGGTGCTTGAGAATTTAACACTTATTAACACTTATGGGCCCATTTATGATTGTTTGAGCTTTCATGCTGACCTGGCTCGCTGTAGAGCCAAAAACATATACGTAAATCTAGAAAAAAATGAAACATAAACAAAAGTGAGTAGAACAGTGTATTTGTTACTGGTTTGCACATATAAATGAAAGGTAAATTACTTTTTCCATTAATAAAATGAACAATGCAGAATCTGAAAGGCATTAAATGAATTGGCTGATAAAAAACAAAACAATAAAACAGAATACATGAAACGTTTGCTTTGCAGAAATACGGATCTCTTATTTTTAAAAGCATGTAGTCTGAATGGATTGAGAGGGGCAAATCTGAGAGAAATCGACAAGAAGGAATTAAACTGATCTAAAAGCTTCTGTGAAACCTTTTCATCCTGAAAATTGCCACTTTCGGTACAGGCAGCCAGGTGTTATGCACGGAAACATCTTTCTGACAGTTCCATTTAACTTTTGTTCCCATTGAAAAAGTCTTTGTTATGGAAAGAGAAAAAGAACATTAATATGCATGTCAGTGCACAAAAAGTAGGCGCACTTTTAAATAAAGAAGATGACAAGCTGCTGAATATTTGTAGGGATTGCAATTGCACTTTGCATCAACATAAATAATGCGCTTTGTATAAGGTAGCTCTGCCTGTAGCTGCACTGACGTGCCCCTCATATTAATGCTTGTCTTATCTTCATCTATCCGTCTCTCTGTCATGTGGCGCAATTAATCATCACTGTGTTCCACATCATAACTGGTCCCCGCTACTTACCTACTGGCCTGTACAGATATACACATACCTCAAGTCATAAGAAATATATCCCAAATGTGATGTCAATGTAATCAGCAGAAAGCACCTATAAAGCGTTTATAATGAGCGCATTACCTTATGTCCCCTGGATATAGTCAAATCAAAATCAGTTATAGTGTGCCATATGTTAGTGTTATAGAATATAAATGCTCACAGATAACCATAAAGTCCACCTGGCCCAGGTGCAGCACCTCAGATCCATTGCTCCCTGCAATACATACTGGTCTTGTATTTCTTCATGATAGTGTAGTCTGATGCATTTCAAACAACATGCCACCTAATAATAGTTGTGCGAACCACTAAACTTTAAACCAGTGGTTCTCAACCTTCCTAATGCTGTGACCCTTTAATACGGTTCCTCATGTTACTGTGACCCCCAACCATAGAGGAGCGGTGTCTCGGTTCCTAAGACCATCGGAAATATCTGTTTTCTGATGGTCTTAGGCGACCCCTCTGAAAGGGTCGTTTGACCCCCAAAGAGGGCCCGACCCACAGCTTTAAACCATTAGGGGTGCAAAGAGGTCCTCTGCGCTAATACCTATCAATGTATGCATATATATATATATATAGGTATAGGACCTGTTATCCAGACACTGAGGACCTGGGGCTTTCCAGATAAGGGATCTTTTCATAATTTGGATCTCCATACCTTAAGTCTACTAAAAAATAATTTAAACATCATTTAAACCCAATAGGATTGTTTTGCCTCCAATAAGGTGTAATTATATCTTAGTTGGGATCAAGTACAGGTACTGTTTTATTATTACAGAGAAAAGGGAATCATTTAACCATTAAATAAACCCAATAGGGCTGTTCTGCCCCAATAAGGGGTAATTATATCTTAGTTGGGATCAAGTACAGGTACTGTTTTATTATTACAGAGAAAAGGGAATCATTTAACCATGAAATAAACCCAATAGGGCTGTTCTGCCCCCAATAAGGGGTAATTATATCTTAGTTGGGATCAAGTACAGGTACTGTTTTATTATTACAGAGAAAAGGAAATCATTTAACCATTAAATAAACCCAATAGGGCTGTTCTGCCCCCAATAAGGGGTAATTATATCTTAGTTGGGATCAAGTAGAGGTACTGTTTTATTATTACAGAAAAAAGGAAATCATTTTTAAAACTTAGAATTATTTGCTTATAATGGAGTCTATGGGAGATGGCCTTTCCGTAATTCTGAACTTTCTAAATAATGGGTTTCCGGATAAGGGATCCTAAACCTGTATATAGAAATTGGGTGCAGTATTCAGTGCAGTCAACTCAAGTTATTAATGTAAGCCCATTCATCTCAATCATGTTATGTTGATTAAAGGGGTAGTAAATCCCAATATATATTTTGGCATAATGAAAGCAAACTTTTAAATCTATTTGTAAATTAAATTGTTGTTAATATAATCTAATTGTCCCTTTCTATTCTCTTCACTGCTGCTCCTGACTGCATGTTGCAGCGTAGTCAGCTCCCTCCAGCTGAGACTCCCAATTCCCAAATACCTTGTATGGTCTGTGAGTAAAGTGTGCAATGCATTGTGGGAAGTGGAGCCTTGAATGGCTAGTCCAACATTGTTTCAATGGTACATATAGTCAGGATTAGGGATGAGTGATTTTTTTTGCAAGGCATGGATTTGCAGTGAAATTTCACAATTGGGCAATTGTTTTGTGAAACTTCCGCAAAATGTTGCTGCTAAGAATTTGCGGTCGTGCCAAAAATGCCACCTTCTTAAAGAAGAAGGAAAGGTAAAAATTAAGTAAGCCTCATCAGAAAAGTCTATGTAAATACAACTGTAAGTGCTCACAGAAATGCTTTAGGACGTTATACATATACAATAGCACAAATCCAAGAAAGAGGCGTCCTCTATCAAAAGAAACACAGGATTTCTTGTCTCTTTTTTTGTAAACATGATGTTCCAGTGTCTGACTTCCCCTCTCTGAAACAGCCTTAATTCCCATGGCCAGAGTCTGCACAGTTCTCTCCTGCTCCCCCTCCCACCAGAATGCTAAGAACTCCCTCCCCCCTCCCTTAGGATTGTGTGATCTCAGCTATAACGGCTAGACTGCAGGCAGGAAGCTACTTAAATGGCAGCTGCTATCTTAAGCAAACGGAGAAAGCTTCTAAAACTGTTTACTCAGGTATGGTAATGGTTTCTGCAGAATAAATATATTGTTCTAGGTGGCACTAATGTGGCAAATCTATTGGCAGTAAAATGCCAAAATGACTTTCCTTCTCCTGGAGATCCAAATTGCGGAAAGACCCCTTATCTGGAAAAACCACAGGTTCTGAGCACTTTGGATAACAAGTCCCATACCTGTACAACATTGTATGTTCTCTTAGCTGCATCTGGTCATTACAGAAGTAAAAGGCCTTTGGGGAAGAAAATACCACGTGGTGTTGCTGTTTAATTTTATTGGTGCACTTGATCTCATGAAAAAGAGGATAAAAACATGACTAGTGACAATACATTAGTTCACAGTCCACATTCTGTGTCTTTTATGGGTTTGAAAATTGATGTTCTATCTTAGCTGAGCACTGTAAATAAAATTCTCGTGTACAAATCTTTCAGAGTGAATGTATTTCTTTCTAAAGTATAGGGTGACAGAGCTGTGAGAAGTGAGATGCATGCTGCAGTTTAACATCTAGAAATAATAATAATAATGTATGGTCTCACTCCTCTTAATTACATTTAGAGCTCTTAGAGGCTGTGATTCTTTAGCTGAATCTTCTTTAAGTTTGGAGTATTTAAGTTGCTTTGACTTAAATGTATGTCCATTTTTTATTGTTTGTGTTAATGTAAACGATGGAGCATCAATTGTTTCCCAAGAACCTGAGAATGTTTGGAGCCATGCCCCAACAGAACCTTATTTATATTAATCAGTTTGCAAAACTGTACTCTGGCTCTGCTGATAAAGATGTTTGTGTGAGGCATTAAAGGAACCATTGCCCAGGACCCATTCACCCCAGCATCTCCTTTATCCAGTAACATAGTAATCTAGGTTGAAAAAAGACACATGTGGCCTTTCAGTCTAAATAAAACCGGCCTATCTGCTATTTGTTTCAGAAGAAGGAAAACAATCTGAAGGCTTCCTGACTCCAATCAGACCAGTCCCTGGATAAACGTCGTTTTAGCCAAAACGCCATCCAACCCCTTCTTGAAGTTATATAATGTATCAGCCAGTACGACCGATTCAGAGAGAGAATTCCACAACTTCACAGCTCTCATTGTAGGAAACCTTTTCTGAATATTTAGGCAGAACCTTCTTTTTTCTAATCGGAATGGGTGGCCTTGTGATCCCCTTATAAATTTATACATAATTATATTCCCCCTTAAGCACCTCTTTTCCAGTGTAAACAGACCCAGCCTGGCCAGTCTTTCTATATAACTGAGACTTTCCAACCCTTTACCAGCTTAGTTGCCCTTCTTTGTGCTCTCTCTCTAAATCATAAAGCTTAGGTCTATGCCTTATAGATAGTATTATATACAGTTTGTGCAAGACCCCAGCACATTGTACTGATCCTATGCATTACATAATGTGTTCCACTTACTGCAGAGAGTAAATGAAAACAAATATCTAATCGGATGCTATGGGGTTTTTACAGCCTGCAGCAATGTTTGTATATGGATGTAAGTCAACCCCCTAATCAAGTACATGTTTGAGACCCCTTATCCGGAAACCCATTATCCAAAAAGTTCCAAATTACAGAAAGGCCATCTCCCATAGACTCCATTTTAATCAAAGAATTCACATTTTTAAAAAGGTTTCTTTTTTCTCTGCAATAATAAAACATTACCTTGTACTTGATTCCAACTAAGATATAATTAATCCTTATTGAAGCCAAAACAATCCTATTGGGTTTAATTACTGTTTAAATCATTTTTTTAGCAGACTTAAGGTAGGAGATCCGAATTTCCGGAAAGACCCCTTATCCGGAAAACCCCATTCTGAGCATTCTGGATAGCGGGTCCCATACCTATACAGCAATTTTTGTTGTTTGAAAGGCCTCACATTGCAGTGATTTACTATCTATATACCAGTAACTCTGTTTTTCCATTTATCAAACAGTGATTCTGTGTTATTTTCCTTTCTAGCACTATGGGTAACACATTCTAACGTCCCTTTCTTGGATTTGTGCTATTGTATATGTATATCTTCCTAAACATTAAACTTTAAAGCAAAGAAATTATTTATTTCAAGCAGTGAAAGAGCAGCACCGTATTCCTGTATTTAAAGAGAGAAAGGGCGCTGTGACATCACTCATATCAGCCCCTCCTCCAATAATGTCTCCTTCCAGCAAGCTGCAATGTAATGCAATTCTGTTTCCTACAGCACACTTTTTTCTATATCAGCACTGACATCCTATCTGTCTGATCATTATTCATGTGAATTTGCTGAACAAATTGGTTGCTATGGAGTCATTTGCTGTAAGTGCTCAGTAACATTTAAATTTTAAGTTCGGAGATGGCCCTGATTGATGCAAATAGCTGTCTGACAAGTAGGGACTCTGACAACATAATTTGTCACATCGGCATTATTAATATTCCCAGTTAAATAATATACACATGAGCGCACACACTTCAGATATTATGTGAGTTGGATGGAATTCATTCGGCGTACATGCCGGCAGCGCAAGTGGAAGAGCGAGGAGTTTGCGTTTGGTTTATAGCTGATTCACTTTATCGAGTTGTTTCCAAGATATCCATCAACTGTGTTTCAGATACGACTTTGAATGGTTTATCTGACCTTGTACGACCTCCTGGTTTGAAATATTCAAACGCAAGTAACAGACTACAGGGAGTAGAAAACAACTTCAAGAAGATAAAGGCGTTTTATTAAAGCTGAATGAGGCTCAAACCATTTAGAAAGCCGTGAAAAAAACGATATACTGAAAGCTCTCACTGCAGGGAGGTATATATTATAAGCTATATATTATGAGGTATATATTGTATTATCAGAGCTTTGCACATGGAAAATGACACCGACATGGTTAAAGGGGTTGTTCGCCTTTGAGTTAACGTTTACGATGATATAGGGTGTAATATACTGAGAGAATTTGCAATTGGTCTTCATGTTTTTATCACTTGCGGATTTTTGACTATTTTACTTTTTGTTCAGCAGCTCTCCAGTTTCCATTGTCAGCAGTTATCTGGTTGCTAGGGTTCAAATTACCATAGCAACCAGGTAGTGGTTTGAATGAGAGACTGATATATGTATAAGGGAGGACCTGAATAGAAAAATAAGTAATAAAAAGTAACATTAAGAGAAAAATTGTAGCCTCACAGAGCAATAGTTTTTTGGAAAGAGTTAAAAGAAGGCAGATAATTAAAAAAAAAAAAAATAATAATAAAGACCAATTGCAAATTTGCTTAAGTAATGGTAACTTAAAGTTAAACCACCACCAATAGCATTTAAGATATTAACAAAGTGAAAGTGATTGACTGCTTTAAGCAACTAAATGCAATTCTGATGTACAGAGCCATAGTGCCCGGTGCTGTCCGCATTGCTCTAAGTCAGTGATCCCCAACCAGCGGCTCACATGCAACATGTTGCTCACCACCCCCTTTGATGTTGCTCCCAGTGGCCTCAAAGTAGGTGCCCATTTTTAAATCTCAGGCTTGGAGACAAGTTTTGGAAGCTCAGAAACACAGTTTTACCCCAAGCAGAGCCTCCAGCAGGCCAGCAGGCCACATGGGGCAACCAAATAGCCAATCACAGCCCTTATTGGCATCCCCCAAAGAACTTTTCTCATGCTTGTGTGGCTCCCCAACATCTGAGTGTGGCTCACAAGTAAAAAAGGTTGGGGATCCCTGCTCTAAGCACCATCACTTGTCCAAATCCTTGTTCCCTGATGCGCATCACATACAGACACAAGGGATTTCAATGATTAGTTTCTGGCTGAAACAAATTGGTAGAACTATGATTACCACTTGGTATAAATGACTCGGAATTTGTAAGTTATTCACAGTTCCTTGCACAAAAAAATACTCTGGGATCCAAACATAAAAATGGAAGAAGAACACACAATGGCTGGCTTTTTTACAGCTATATAATGGAGCCAAAGTGATCTATTCCATTTTCCCTGCGTAGGTGAGTATTTTAAAGAGGAAATTGCCTTGGTTTTTAACCTGAATATTGCGGGCACATCTAAAAGCTAAATATAACATTAAATGGAAACATAAAATGCAAATTACCTATTCAGACATTCTTATTACATCGTATTTTAATATACTGTCATCTTAAAACACTAAGAACAAGATGTGGATACGCATTTCTTTTCAGAGAATACTTGTGCCTAATATATAGACCTTATTGTGCACATACAGATCTGTTCTTTTTTGAGTTTACAACCAATAAGTATCATTTACTGACTGATAATAGTTGAAAAACTAGATTTATTTAGAATTTGACAAAAGCTTACATACAGGTGTGTGTTGCCTGCTGCACAAGGACAGTCATTTACAGGCACTAATGCAAGTGCGGCTATGCAACAATGGACATAAATATTGTGTATTGATGCTGTCAATAATATGACCCACAACCCGCAATCCTTATTGAAGGATAATTTAGCTTACTATTGGAGTGAAATAGCTAGTATTTGTTTTATCTGTTATAACCTTTAGTACAAACAAGATAGACCACTTGTGTTAGGGAGTCACAACAGTACTGAAGGAACTGCTTATATGTGTTTAAAGGGGAACTCTGGCTACCAAATCAAAATTTGTTAAAGAGCCCCACACAACACAGAAACCCCTAATATTCCTATTACTTAACCTGTTCCTTCAAATAGTAGGAATACATACCATTTTTATCCAGCTGCAAAACAGTTCTTCTCTTTCTGCATCATTTGAAATCTTGGCAGGGAGGAGGGACTAAAACATTAATGTTACAAATTGTAAGGACTTCTCCACAGCTTACAGACAGCATGCAGGAACTACATAACCCACAATGCATTGCACTGTGATGTACCCACAATGCAATGCACTGTGATGTTCTTTTTCCTTATTGACATCACATGTGCAAGGGATTCTGGGATTTGAAGGATGCAGGCTGAAGGCAGGATGAGGACAGTCGACTACTGTTATATTTTGAGTCTCAAAGTAGTCAGCCAGATCAGCAGGAGAACAGGGGTTAAGGTTTAGGAAGCTGTTACCAAACCATAGTATTACAATAAAAACCATGAATAGGCTGCATATCTTTTAACTGATATCTATTGCGAAGCTTAAGTTGTGTTTGGGTGCAGTTCCCCTTTAAGACTTATGGTCATTGTGCTGGTCATCTGTCTTTCATCAATATCTTTTCATTATTTCAAGTGACATCTTAATTGTCCCTCATCATCAACATCTTCATTTCTCTTATTAAACTGGGTGCTTTATTATATTTCATAAAGAAAGTTGTATCTTCATTTTTATGACATATCTGTTACTTATGCGGTAGCATCTTAATACATTAGAAAGAAACCTGCATGGGGCAAATATATTCTGCTCAAACTTCAAAATGGTCAAAAGTCAATGGATGTGTCAATGGGCAATTGCCATCTACCTAAAATAACCTGGAGCAGAACCACTTGGAAGGACAGGAAAAATTACTCTCAGTGCACAGAGCTGGCACGTAACTTTCCGTGCTTTCTAAAAGGATTATTTCCCCATGCCTTATACTTATAATTTTAATTTACCAGCCTGCCATTCAGAATAATACTGTACAACATTTGAGAGTTTAAAGCCATCACATATTCCGGCGCCTGTGACGGACACCCTTTGCACTTGTCATAGCCATCTCAGTTGAACTGTGACATGTGCAGTATTAGCAGTAAATTGGATAATCAATCATGCATGTATTCAGCCTGACAGGGGTGTCAGGAAGACAGGATATTTTGAGCAATTATTAAGGATATGAAACGGTTTATCAGCTTAAACCCAAAATCAATATCCTTTTGCAGAAGGTGGATTTTTTTTTTCAAGACAATTAATATGTTCTCTACAAGAGCAGTGACAAGGGAGTATGTGCACTTAAGTATTTATTATCACCTAACTTTATATAAACTAAGGCTTCGTAACCTTTGGCCTTCCTGAAATTTAACAACAACTAAAGGGCTCAGGTCGGTCAGTACTAATATAAGTGGGTTCCTTTACCAAATCCCCTGCCAAGTGGTGCTAAATCGTGCCCCATAGTGATCATTAACAGAGCACCTCTGCCATGACCTGTGACTATGGGGTCTCTTGAGGGGAGAACTCCAGGGAGGCCTCCCTTGCCCCCCCTTAGGATACCCATGTTAGGAAGGCCCTATTGGACTGTATAATAGTTATGAAAGCTAATGGATAGCTACATCCAGGGAACAATATTCCTGACCAGAATTACCAAATCTAAGAGGCAAAGGATGAAGTATATGTTGTTCAAAATGAAAACCAAATTAACTAAATATTGAACTTTAATGTATCATGGTTCCATCTAAATGACTTTAATGTTGTGAACATAACTAGAGGAATTTAATATAAAAACATGTTGGATATGTCTTATGAAATAGCTTATCTTTAATCGTACTGAAAACTGGAGAGAGAAAAAGGAGCATTGCTTGGGGGATGGAACATTGGATACTGTGCAATAAATTGATTACCTTTTATTTATAAAGAGTGTGCTGTTCCATAAATTCATGATCTGACCCTAAATCACTAATTCATATTGGTACAAGTGCACTTGGATCCAATATATATATATATATATATATATATATATATATATATATATATACAAAAACAAAAGAGGAGCACACCCTACAAATAAAGCAAATGCCCTTGGTGCTGGTCAAACAATTTAGTAGACAGACAGAGTACCGCACACAAAGGGACTTTGTAGAGAAAACAAAAATATTTATTGAAAAAAATCCGACGTTTCGAGCACCAAACTGTGCTCTTCCTCAGGGACAAACCAAAAGAAAAACTACATACACACCCCTTAAATACCCTACCTTTTGGTGCCGTTTCTGCACAGTAGGGTATTTAAGGGGTGTGTATGTAGTTTTTCTTTTGGTTTGTCCCTGAGGAAGATGTCAAGGAAAAACTGTTGGATAGGCCAGTTTGATTGTAGCTACATTTTATTCGTACGTACGAAGGCAGTATCCAGACATTCTTAAATGAGAATTGTCTATGAGCTGATACTACATTGAATAACCCAAAGCATGTTTGTCTTATAGTCCTGAAACAGTCTTATCAGTAGTTAGCTTTGTTATCTCTAAGAACAGAACAGGCAAAGAGGCCCAGTTGACCAACACCCAACATCCAATATGCCTCTTTCCACAATATTGCGGACTCATCATAAATGTTTTTACAACAGCAAACAGAAACATTCTTATACAATGTATTTCACAACCCCTCTAATATTAAATGATATGAACAAGATGGAGAAAAAAACAAGATGGTTTCTTTTTTCTCTGACATTCCTCCCTGTTGTTCAAAATCTTGAACATATATATTCTTCTTACCCAGAACTCTATTCCGCTCACCCATAAAAGGTTAAGTGGCAGTACAGAGTTGCCTATCAGGGTTCCCATCTAAATCAGCAAGTTCTTCCTTACCTTGCTCATACAGGAATGGGATCCTGCTATGGATAAGGTCGGCCAAACACAGAAGGTTGCTGATCAGAAGAGGCTGTTGTATATTTGATCCAGGAGCTAAATGGGTGAGCACCCTCCCTTCAGCTGCCCCTCCATGTAACCTCTGGATAAAATACTGTATTTGCAGCAACACAGAATCAACCTTGCTATAATATATAACACAAGGCCCATTGCAATCCCACACATTTAGTACCATAAAAACTTTTAAACATTTGATAACCAAATCCTTATGATTCCCATAAATGAGAAAGGGTTCTATAGGGCTCAACTGGGTCATGTGAGTCCCCAATCCAGGTACAACTCTCCTTACCTGTGATTGTATAAACCCCTCCCTCATCTATTAGTAGGTAATCTAGGACCATTCTATTCTATAATGCCATCTTCCTGACTTATTTCTCATTTATTATTTTGATGGAACTTATAGTTTCATTTATTATACCATCCCTTATACTAGTATACTTAATTAATCTATTGACTAATTCTATTCCCCATCCTATCAAGGCAGGGAACCACATCCATCCTTTATATGAGGTGGAAAATAATTCCCTTTTTATTTGTTTATTACCCTGGAATGGATACCTTGATTGTCTATGTATGAGATGTTCAGGTATTGTCTGATAACAGGTACAACTCTTCCTATGGTACAATTTCCCTACGCTCCCATAGGGAGCCATGAGTAAGCTTAGTTTCCAAATATAATATAGTTCTTATCTAAGTACCCTAGAAATGATTGTACCGTGATACCCTGGCCAATATCTGAAACCATCTCATATTATCTGTCACCTTAGACTTAAACTCTTATCTTCATCTTCTCCTCGGTCAGGGCAGGAACAACTCGGGACATAAGAAGTATACATTTTTCCCAAGCCAACATAATCATTACAATTACCCTGCATCTTATCACATTTCTTTCCCATATAATACATGTAGAAATTCAGAATAGCATTTTCACAATCTGTGTTTCCTACATGAATCTTATTTAAGTACATTAAGTGATTGTATGATTAGCAAACATGGATCCTACGCATATGGTGGGTGTATCTAGTAACCCTGTTATTTCCAAATATGTACCCCAATCTTTAATTGCATTTTGATACTTATAATTTGTGTCTATTTCAACTTCATAGCTATAATCTGTAAGATTAAGATCATTGATAGAGATAGGTATCCCTACTAAAGGTATCCCCTTGTGTTTGACTGGAACGTATAAACATCTCCAGCAGTCAGTAGTATGTAACTGCTTTGCAGCCTGCTGGTGTAAGAGCCATATAGAATTTGGCAACCCCCCTTTACTGGTGTAAAGCAATGATAAGGACCTTTACCCAGAATAACAAACACAGAGTCATTATTTTATAAAAGTCCTTTTCTTCCTGATGGTTCCTCTTCACCCAGAGTAGGCCCACGCTTAGTGTCAAAACCTGAAACTGGGACCGTTGGTTAACAGACTAGTGGAATTATTGTTACCACTCTAGTCTGACTTACTTTAAAGATACCTTTTATCCTCTTGATTCCTGAAGAACTGATTCAGTCTCCTTAGTTGTCTTTCTGTTGATGTGATCTCGTTGGGGGGTTGAGTGTAGAGACAGGCTCAGACTCTGTCATTGGAGATAACACTCTGCTCAGGCTCTCAGTCACTGGAGATAGCACTCTCCTCAGGCTCTCAGTCACTGGAGATAACGCTCTGCTCTGACTATCAGCAGGACTTTGTATGGGAAATACCTTCTTACAGTGTCAGATGTGTATTCAGTTTGGCTCACAAATCTCTTTATCACCGCCCAATCTCCTGATTGGAGAGAGTGAGTTCCAAATACAGTCTCTGAATCTGATAAAGAATAGAACACTTTTCCATACAAGTTAGTTAGCTGCTTATACAATTGCTTAACATAGTCAATAAGAGAAACATGTTCTTCCTACCAATATTTGAATAAACAACCCAATATTTGGTGGTCTACCAAAAAGCAACACAAAGGAAATAACTGTTGGGGACCCTTTGGGGTGTCTCATAGATGACAATGCAAGGGTTAAAGCTTCTACCCAGTTAGCTTTACCTGTTATTAGCTCTGTGGCTTTTGTTACTGCCCATGCCTCAAATCACCCCAAAACATATCTATGCATACAAATACATAAAAACATTTAAATAGGTGAATACAATCTATCTGTAACCTTTGAAACTGATAGAATGGTTTAACCAGGTGTTAAAAATATGATTTTTTTCACAAATCCAAAAGCAAACCATAATTTGTTTACCATAAATATAATTCCCCCCTTTTGGAAACATGAGATGGGAGGTGCAAAGTGTTTTACTAACAAATTAGATAAACGGGAGGTGCACACAAACAACCATAATCATGTTTCCAAATATCACCTTATATCTTATAACATTTACTGGTCCATTTAATATGGACTTGTGCCACAGCCTTACTTTTGCAGCATTTTAAAAATTACTAAAGTGACTTGTGTATGTGGCTGTCAGTTGGTGTATGTGGCCGTCAGTTGGTGTATGTGGCCGTCAGTTGGTGTATGTGGCTGTTGGTGTATGTGGCTGTTAGTTGGTGTCCCTGTTAGAACCATACAAGCAGCCTGTTTGTCAGCAGCTTTATCTGCCTTATCATTCCCTGCAGTAATGTTATCTTTCCCTTTGAATATGCCTACAGCCTTTTCTAACAATTACTTAAAGTGACATTGACACCTTTAATTTTGTGAATCAATACTTACTTTGATAGCAATAAAAACTGTTCTCCACAAAATCACTGACAAACATACCAGTTTTGCAATATATATATATATATACCCATACATATACATACACTTTCCATGGGTGTCTATATTTCCCTTAACCAACTGAGTGTTAAAGTTTATCCCACTTAGCCCTCAATCTGGTTCCTAAAGCTACTACTACTGACAGAACTACTCCCTTTATTTCTCTCATTTGGTCATAACCCTCTACTTCTCCCTCACTCCATGTCTTCCTAATCTTAATTACATTGATCCCTACTGTGTGTCCCAATTCTAATAGAATTTCAGCATCCATCTGTCCCAATAAACTTTGACTGAATTTGTATAGGGTATCCCATTTGAGTGTACACCATCACATGGGATAGCCATACCAATCTGTTTTGTTAATTTAGCCCATTTGTCTATTTAGCCACTTACCCACTGGCCATCTTTCATCACTGCCTCCCGGTGACAGTGATGACTCAGGAGCTCCTATTCTCTCTGTTCCCGGAACAGAAAAAAATCACAAGTCGGGGTCTGGCCACCCCTCGGTTTTGGGTAAAATGTTCCCCATATGGAACTGGGCTGGAGACGATCACGCTCCCCCCTTTTACACAAAACAAAAATCTATATATTCCCAATATATAGATTTTCACAAAAGTGGGTTTCGGTGGCTAAAATTCACATACAGGTTAACCCTTCATTTGTTCCCGCCAAAATTTCCAGAACAGATAGATACAAACAAATCCCATAAGAAGTGTTAGAACTAATTTCATTTGTATAACCATAACCAATGACTACACTCTATATCTGATGGTAGGCAGTCCCCACTAGTATCACTCTACAGTAAATCCTTATTAATATACACAGTGAGATTAGTTATAGAACAATTATCCCATGAAGGGCAGAGAGAGAGTTCTTATCATTAAACAAAAAACACTTTCACTGACACATTAGTACATTCACAGTTACCTGAACATGAACACAACATGTAACGGGTTATGCACATCTGTTACACTAACTCACAAGGGTTACACACAGACTAACACACTAACTCACAAGGGTTAGACACAGACTAACACACTGACTCACAAGGGTTAGACACAGACTAACAAAGACAAACAAACAACTTACGGCTGGCCTATCCAAGGTTCGTAGAGCGGGTTACTCTTGTAGATACAGCCAAGCGAGGGAATGAAAGTGATAGCGAGAGCTTATCAGAGACAAATCTTTGGTCTCACCTTTATTGGCGCCTAAGGTCTCGGTATCCAATCATCTCCTCCTGTATGGCTGTCCTCCAATTTCTCCACTCCCGGGTTTACTTCGGCACCAAAGCTGTCAAGGAAAAACTGTTGGATAGGCCAGTTTGATTGTAGCTACATTTTATTCGTACGTACGAAGGCAGTATCCAGACATTCTTAAATGAGAATTGTCTATGAGCTGATACTACATTGAATAACCCAAAGCATGTTTGTCTTATAGTCCTGAAACAGTCTTATCAGTAGTTAGCTTTGTTATCTCTAAGAACAGAACAGGCAAAGAGGCCCAGTTGACCAACACCCAACATCCAATATGCCTCTTTCCACAAGATTGCGGACTCATCATAAATGTTTTTACAACAGCAATATATATTATTGGATATATTATATTAAAAGTTGGTGGACATAAAATTTCTTACAAAGCACTATTTCTTTTCAATATGGAATATATATATGATATTTTGGATATATTATATTAGGGGACAATTTATTAAGCACTATTTTTTTTATGGAGGAGTAGGAATAGTTACAAATAGTGTAACTTTAAATTTGCCAAGCTATTTCTAGGCTGGGATGAATTATTCATGATTCAGAGAAGGGTGTTTCATATTTGGGACCCCCTTGGAAACCATCACCTTAGGGCCCACCACCCCAGCCACTGAGTGCTTTATTTGAATATCATAACTGCATTATATTGATCTATACTAGGCAGTAATTTAATAAAGCACCCCAAGAGCCCAAGAGCATGTATAGAATAAATATGTTACCGTATTTTTCGCCGTATAAGACGCACTTTTTCTTCCCCAAAACTGGGGGGGGAAAAGTTGGTGCGTCTTATACGGCAAATACCGTATTGACTCACATATAGGTGCCCTGTTCCCTGTGCTCCTCATATTCCCCAGAGCGAAGCCGTGCGCACGCGCCCCCGCCAGCGGGATATACTCGAGTATATATATACTCAAGTATATCCTGCCGGTGGGGAACAGGGCACCTATATGTAAGTCAATACGGCACCACGCTCCGGGGACTGTAGGCGCCTGCCAGTCCAGCGCACTCGCAACTACCGGTATATACTATACTATATACTGCAGCACCCAAGAACACACACCCCCGTGGACGAAAATAAGGAGCACGGGGAACTTGTTGTGGCACCTATATGTGAGTATATAGTAGTAGTATATAGTTTACAGACATTGTATGTGAGGAGCATGGGGACTGTATTGGGAGGGGAGTTTAGTGTACGATCTTAAGCTGTTGGTGATTTAGAACTGATTTATTTTGGGGGAAATATAGATGGTGATTCAAGAGCTTCAGGTTACTCAATTGATTTGGTTCAGAATCTTTTTTTTCTTGATTTTCCTCCTTTAAAATTGGGTGCGTCTTACATTCCGGAGCGTCTTATATGGTGAAAAATACGGTATATAGTAATACTGGATGGAGGACAATTCCGTTGTTTGTTTGATAAAGTAACAAATCAGTAATCAGTTCACATGTAGATCCAGTCTTTTCATAAAATACATCATTACAGGTATGGGGTCCATTATCTGGAAACCTTTTATCCAGAAACCTCTGAATTATGGGAAGGACATCTCTCATAGACTCCATTTCAATTTTTTAAATATTATTTACTTTTTCTCTGTAATAATAAAACATTACCTTGCACTTGATCCCAACTAAGACAGAATTAATTGTATTTTTGGGCAAAATAAATATGAATCATGCATAAAAAAATTGTTAGCAAATGTTAATGTTTAAATGAGTTTTAGAAGACTGTAGAAGAGATTGTATTCTGCTGCAAAAGAATACAAATTGTTAAAAAAAACTGAACAGTAGTAATGTATGGAGATTTAAAGTAGAGAAAGATTTGAATAACAGGTTACATATATATGTTTTTGTTTTTTTTTTATCTAAATTGTGTCGAGATAGAGAAAATAAAACCAGAAACCGACTAAACAACCTTATAGAAATTAGGTAAAATGTTCAGCAGACAAAGCATGGAATATAATTGCTGCCTATATAATAATAGCAGCATGGAGATTGTGTTATGCAGTTATATTCCATCCTAAGACCCATGCCAGCCCAAGACAGATGTCATTACATTTGTAACTATGGTGACTTGTAATAGAGACTACAGTACCCAGTAAGTAATATTGTGTGCAGATGATGGATGAACGCTCAAAGGCAGGATTTGGATTGAATTCTATTCTGCCTTATATGTGGTTGTCACTGCGCGAGGCAAAGACTTTCTGTCACTTAGAAGAATTTCTGGACTGCTACGATTTCCTGATAGAAAAAAGTATTAGCTTTGGGCTAGGTCACAGGAGGAAGCAATTAATTGGCTGTAGAATCTGATATAAAGAACATAGTCGCCAAAGTACTGACAGGTTCCTACCCCACACTGCCATTGCTGCAAATTGTGCATCTGGATCGGGTAGGCTGAACATGAGAAAGCCAAGGTTAAATGTTTCTTTTAAAGCACTGCTGCGCCAAACATATTCATGTAGCAATATGATTTATTATGTTTAATAATATAAACATTAGAATGGTTTTTAGCAGGACTATGTGCCCAGTTTTTCTTTCTTGCAAACTCACCATAAATATCCCATCCTAGAGAAACTTTGGGAGACAAAGAAAAGCATAATTAGATTCCAGTGTGGGTTAGCAAGGCATGGGGAGAGCCACTCAGGGCAAGACAGACTGAGGTTGGATAGGTGCCACACCTAGGCATCCTTACACCTTTAACTTGAGTGCAGGGAATTATTCTTAGAGTTAATATTTATCACTCATTTATTGGCTCTCATTGCTCTGCTCAGGTTCCAGATGGTAAGAAATAATTTCTTGTGGCCATAGCAAGTATGATGTTAGTGTGTTAAGACTGTTAGAGCTTTACTACAGCAATTACACTCAGTATATTGATTTTTATCCATTTAATGTGTGTTATATTGGAACGTGTGCATTAGTATTTACAGATATGGGATCCATTTCCAGAAACCCATTATCTAGAAAGCTCTGAATTACGGGAAGGCATTCTGACTGCTGTGGTGCTTTAGTGGAAGGGCCACATCATTTTCCTTTTGAGAAATCCTGTGGTTGAATGAAAGGTGCCATTGTTCACTGAAACCTAAAGTAAAGGGGAAGATGAGGCGAAAATACAGTTTTAGATTTTAATAGCACTTTTAACTCCACAAGGAGAAAGCTGAAACACAAGTTGGGACATGGGTTAGAACAAAGGGAGAGAGGCCTGGTGGATCTTAGTGTCATCAGGTGGGGGTGCAAATGGAATAAGCAGCTTTAATGGAATGATCAGAAAAATCTACAAGAGGGCAGTGCCACAAATGCCTATAAAGTAGAAGGTATCTAGTAGTGTGCGATCAACTGTGTCAGAGGAAGCAGAGAGATCTAAAAGGAGTCCAAAATAGTGACACACAAATATTGCAAAAAGTCATCATTTACTTTGGTTAAGGGAATTTTCTGTTGAATATCGTGGGCTGAAGCCAAATTCCAGGGGGATAATTATGGTGTTGTGGGTGAGATGCTGAATAAGGCCTTTCCAGCGTTTTGAAGGCAAAAGTATGGCTTGAATCAAGGGTGGTAAGAAGTAGTTAGTGTCTCTAAATGAAGATGAAAAACTACCGGGACAAAGTCTCTGATACCTTAAGGTTTAAAAGAAGATGATTCTCTTGGAAAGTGGTTTGCAGCCGTGCAGGTTGTGATGCCCTTTTCTTAGAAAATACTTCTTATACATACTGCAAATATTCTGCCATTTGGCGCCAGGAATCGCTCTCTCTTATCAGATATTTTTCCAGTTTATAGCTTTTATTTAAATAGTTGGTTGAGATAAACATTCAAATGTTATTTGCCTGCAATTTTATGCCAACTAAAACTTGCACATTTATAATTTCACATAAATTGTTTGATTTCCTCTGAGAAATAGGCATAAAATTGTCTGTCGTGTATGATGGAAATCTTTAGCACCTAAAAAGAGCACTAACACATCAAGGCCAGGCAGGATAAATGGAAGCTGCAAGTGTTTGATGCCTGTGGGAGTCTTATCTAAAATTGTGCCTTCTGAGATTGATTTCATACATTCAGATACAAAAATATAAATAAATAATGAGCCGAGGAGCTGGAAGGAAAAAGCAGAGACAAAAGAATACAAAACCAAAATGTGAACTTTTCTTGATAGATATGATTGATTTGCCTTAAACAGATTGATAAATACATGACCAGTTAGGGGTTCTAGCTGATTGGGTCAGATTAAATGAGATTTGATGAAAAAATTCTATTGAAGTCTATGAGAAAATCTGGAATTAAACTAGGGGAAGTCTTTTCATCAAATTGAATCTGGCCCATCCTATTTTTTTTTCTGTTCAATAGGACAGAAAAGGTCATTTACCATTGGTAAAGTCAGTCACAGGGGAATTCGTGCAACATAGGAGGCCGGACGGTGTGCTATTTGGTCAGATTGGAATTGAGTTATTGGTCGATCTGGGTTTCAGTATTAGTTGATCATTTTGCGTAAATGCACGTAAAATAATTTTTCTTTTCAGAATAAATGTTACTGCTGTCTGATGTAGCACCAATAACAGCTTTGGGTGTCTATTCTCTATGCTCTTAGGTACATTATACATTTAGTTGATTCAAAATGTGCAGAAATTACATTCATCTGATTTCATACACATGAGATCTGTTATCTGGAAACCCATTATCTAGAAAGCTCTAAATTACACCAAGGCCATTTTCCATAGACTCTAATTTAATTGAATAACTGAAGTCTAAAACTGATTTCCTTTTCTCTGTAATAATAAAACAGTAGCTTTTCTTAATCCCAAATAACATATAATTAATCCTTATTTAGGGCAAAACTATCCTATTGGGTTAAATTAATGTTTAAATGATTTTTGAGTAGAGTTAAAGTATGGATACCCATATCCATACAGGTCCCATACTTGTATATATATATATATATATATACAGTATATATAGGAGCTTGCTGCACAGAGGCTGCTAAATCCTTTGTACAGTATTAACATTAAAGTAAAATTTTCCCGAGCAGTTAAAATATGTATTTTTTTTATCCTCTATTGAAGTATTTCAGAGCTGTCTGCAGAGTCTATTATTAGTGCGTATTCTAAAGCCATAATAGCTGCAGAATGTGACATTGTCGAGGGCTTAGAAATTACCATACTTAACAAATCTCATGCGCGGCGCACAGAGAAAAGGCTCCAAATGATGTCTTTCACTGAGAAGGAATATTTTAACTTTAATTCCACAGACATCAATGAATTTCATTATTGCAGGCACTGGATCATTACCGCTTTTTTGTTTTCTTCCCACAGTGCTTATGACTTTGATTATGATTACTACAGAGATGATTTCTACAACCGGTAGGTCTGATTTGCTTTTTCTACTTTGCACCAACGTGACACTGTACAATGATGGCGGGGACATGATCGCACCATTTTTACAGCCGGAGAAGCACTTCTTAGCGTGCAAATCATTTCCCTGCAGGGACACCATTGTGTTATCATAAAAAGGGGACGGAAGTGTATTATGCTAATGGCTTCAGCAGTTTGATACGCAAAGGGATTTTAGCCAAAAGGGCAGACATGCTATCTGAAATTGTTTTCTCTCAGCCTAGATAAATCTCCTTTACAGATAGGAGCTCTGAAATGTAAATGTGAATTGTGAATGTTGCGCAATAATGGATTCCATGCATATATTTATGTCTGAATGCAAATCGTATTTTGGTGATACAATATTGTGATATCCAAGAAATTACATAAGGCTTTTTCTAGGCAGAATGGTGGTTTAATGGTTAGCACTACTGCCTTGCAGGGCTGGGGTCCTGAGTTTGGTTCTAACTTGGTCAGTATACCTGCAAGGTTTATATAATGTCATTTACTATGTTCAGGGCAAGGTGCAACCATTGGAGAATTCTAACATATTTTTGCACTTTGGGCTCTTCTCTGAATTGCAGGTCTCTTTGCTCCTTTTTGGAGTGCAGAGACCAACATTTGCCCCATGAATTCAGAGTTTCCTCAGCAGCACTGTATTCATGAGGGGTGGGTGGCGACAGACATTTAGGCATCCCCTTTTGCCCCCCTTAATGCTCTGATTCTGTGCGGGTTTCCTCTGGAACTGATTTGAATACAGGTATAGGATCCATTATCTGGAAACCCATTATTCAGAAAGCTCCAAATTACAGCAAGGCAATCACCTACAGCAGTGTTGGACTGGTGTGTCCGGGCGCCACTGAGGCTCCTCCACACTGAGCCTGACGCCGCAGCCACCTCCCCCTGCGCACGCCAATGCACCACCTACCTTCTTCCATGCACCGATTGGGTGGGGGAGTTCTCACAGTTCCCAGCAGGGATTGATTTAGTGTTGTTTTTCTCTGTAATAATAAAACAGTACAATATACTTAGGAGACAAAACAATCCTATTTGGTTTGTATAATATTTACATTTTTTTCTTGTAGACTTAAGTGTCCAGAAAGATCCCTTTCCTGGAAGGGGAAAAGGGAAGGTCCCATACCTGTATTAAAGCACTGGCTAACATGTATACTTTATGAAGGCTAATATATATATATGTGTGTATAGCAAGAGAGTCACTTCATATGCACACCCTTTTCATAATATTTGTTCATTGAGTGTATATGTTTTCTTTTTATATTGAGATTAATGAGCCAAAATTGCTGAACTGATATAGTAAACATAAGATGCATAAATCAGAATAAAGCTTTTGTGCTTTATTCTGTAAGTTAATCTTACACCGTGAATTGTTTCTTCTTAAAATACCATATTGGTCAGGCTTTGAAATATCTACACAGGAATAAACTGTAATCCCATGTTCCAATGTATTTCTTAATGCTGTAGTATAGCAGCTCCCACATCAGCCACCACCCACAATGCCACTGGGTAAGGAGTAGAATTCTCTGACCTAGCAAATGAAATTATAGATGAAAAAGGTTATATCAGAAAATGTGTATGGGATCGATGGTCAGCTGGAGTTAATTTTATATTAAAAAATCAAGCCTGCTATGCAATCCAGTTGGGTTTGGTTTGGCCATCTATGTGTATGGTAAGGGGTTATAGTTTTGGTATAAATTGGTGTCCTGCTTATCCCAAAGGAAAACTGGCCCTTACATTTACTGCTTTGGGTTTCTACTGAAGTGAACCAGATGGTTCTTAAATCATTTTATCTTCTTCTGAGAAAGGAGAAAATCATGCACAACAACTGCATTTGTTTTGTGTGTTTTTATGTTCTAACCTAAGCTTTTGAAATTGTTCTAATCCTCCTTTTTGCTTGTATTTGTTCCTGTGGATGGCTACCATTAATCTTTAACCACTTGGAATGGACTTTTTCTTTCCAAATGTAATATACAGGGAGCCATAGCAATAAGTCACAACAGTGAATTATGGTGTCTCTTACAATAGCAGCTCTTAAGAGTATCGACAGATTTTTAATGGTATTCGGAAGTGCTTACTGCACACTGCGAAGCTATGGGCACATCATGGCTCTGATTATGATACAATACAAATCTATTTCAGTTAGGCTTGTAGAAAATACTCGCAGTGCTTTTATTTCTGACCTACATTCCAAGCTCTCACTGTCACAGTCTGTGTATTTTCTTTATCTAACAACATGCTTTTGCCTTGCCCATGTCTCCCTGACCTGTTTGAGTTGCCGAGTCGCCTCTGTATTTTTTTCCCAAAGATTCCCCCTGTCCTTGTTTGTTGCTCACCCCCACTCTCCTCTTAACAGTCCTCAACTACTTTTCACCCCATATTATTCCCACCTCATCTTTATTTAGCGCTTTACTGTTATCTCCTCATGTGACCTGCGTGGTCCAATTCTTATAAACAGCAGCTGCATTTTATTTAATGGATTTCAGTGGGGCGAGGGAGCAGACTAGGGGTGCAGAAGAGGTACTTGCCTAATGCCTCCCCACCACTGCGCCCTAGTGTGATTCGAAAATTTATTAAAGACAATGGCCGTGACAATTTTTTCTTAAGCGCAACTGTTTTACATTCACAACTTTTTTCTCACTCCAAATACAATAAAGTCAATGGACATTTTTTCTCTGCAAACTTTTTGTCACTGCAAATTTTTGACACGATTTTGCGAAAAAATTAATGGCAAAATGCGGAATTTCGCTGTAAATCCATGCCTGCTGGAACAATTCACTCATCCCTAATTATATCTCATGTTTATTTAATCGCTTCTTTATTGTATCATCCCACAGTGGGATACGATAGCAAATAACAAAATGTTACAGACTGATGAGAATCACAACAGTGTTCTTTGGAAACTGGACACATATAAAATGAACATGCCGCACAAGTAGTTATTAGCAAACCTGTCATTTGCCCTGTTTTTATCATTGACAACCTAGAATCATACAGTAATAAGAAAGTGCAGCTTGTCAGGCAAAGGAGGGGATGGAGGAATCAAGCAGGGCGGATGAGCTGACAGAGATATACAGTTGTAATCAGTTCCGTTGCATACAACAAGGTCGCTGTAGCATTGATGTAGCATATATTTTTACCTCTTATTAATCAGTGATCAGCATGTGTATCCCCTTTTTAAATGATAATAGGATTGCACTGGCTAAAATTCCCAGTGTACCTAATACTGTCTTATTAACTGATCCAAAATGCAAATGTAGGTGGGTAAAGGTTTTGCTCACCTTTAGTTCAGGCAGTCCCAATGAAGGTTAATCTAGCCAAGGGCTGTGCCCTTTTCACAGATGGGAGTGGGAGCTGTTTCCCTTTCTTGGTTAAAGTGTTCTCTGGCAGTTCTGTAGCTGGTCATTTGTCAGGTTTCCCTAGTCCTTAAAAAGAGAAGATACCATGTGCTCAGTCTTTTTGGACTCCATTAGAGGGAGTGGTTTGTGCCAGGAGCTTACGGTGGAGAAGATTGTGTTAGGAAAGGTCTGTAATAATCACTGTAGGAGTGAGAGATTGGATCAGGATAGTGAGTAGAGCAGTCAGAAACTCCAATGAGGAGACTAGAAGTATTAGTACCCTGTGGTGTCAAATGGTCAGGCTCAGGAATAGGACATTAAGGGACCACTGTGGGAATCCACTAGTGCTGTCAACTAGTTCTACCTCTGGCTTGTTGCCAACTCTATTCTTGTGTAACATCATCAGAACAGATGAAAGTGAAGTAACTATGAAGTGAATGTTTTGTAGCATCTGAGCAGTACCATCAAACATAAGACTGAGTTCAAGTTGGGTAAGAACATGTAAGATCCTAGGAGTGGTACATTGTCTAAATAGAGTAATACAAAACAGGAATTTTTACTATAAATCACAATGATGGCACTAAATATGTGGAATGTTTGGGACCTGAGGTTTTCCATATGATGATTTTTTTGCATAATTTACACCTATATGCCATAAGGTTGCTAAAAACATTTGAGCATCCATACTTGGAATGGAAATCCATACTTGTTTTGCTTATTTACTATCAAGTACTTTGTACAGACCAAGTAAACATTATCAGCTGTACTTATATGGCATCAAGTTGGAATACAGTTGGCATAGTTATAAAGCTCCACTATATTGAGAATCGAGGTAAAATTATGATTGCAACTGATAATAAATATGCCCCCTAATGTAACTTTTGGAAAGCTGATTTATACTAGAATTTTAAACTCAACTGCATATTTGCATAAAGTGAAGATACACCTTTATATACATGAGAAGTGCTAGAGCACTAAGGGGCACAACAGTGCTACACTGAAAATTTCCCACATCCATCACCACTTGCCCATCTGAATGATGCATTGGCCATCAACAGGGCCTCATTGCAGCCTAACTTGCACTCAATGACTTCCAAGTTAGGGGATGGGTAGGGGGGGTATATGGTTGTAGACTGAGAGCTGAGGCATGCTGGATTAGGGTTTTTGGAAGAATTCAGTTTACAATGCAAAAATCTATCTAGGTATAGTTTAACATGCAGGCCTGGACTGGGATTCACTATAGGCCCTGGCATTTCAAGTACACAGAGGCCCAAACAGTCCCCACCAGCCCAATAAATAGTGACTGTCTATGGCGCCTTACAGCAGCCCCTCTGGCATTTGAGAATCCACAGATTGGGCCTGGGAACACTGCAGGTTGGGCAGAGGTATTATAGCTATAGCTCCAGCCTCCTTTCCCTTCTCTATTAAACAAAAAATGAAGGGAGAAGGAAGCAGAGAAGGGAAAAAGTAAAGGGAGTTCAAAACCAAATTCAGCATCCCACAAAATGGCATGTTTTCAGCTAATTTAGCTGGGTTTGGGCGTAGATTGCAAGCTTTACAGTTTTGCTTTACAGTTTTGATGTTTGGAGTGTTCCTGATATGGGAATGCTGGATACTATACCTATATTCATATCTGTTTGTATGAGTGGTAGATACCTACATCTTTCTCTGTTGAGGTAAAATAAAATATACAAAGATTCCTAAACACGAAAGCAGTTTGCTTCAAAGCAAATATAAGGTTACCCTTGTCTTATTTCAGAACGGATCCACCATTATAAGCTTGTAAAACATGGATATTGTGTAAAAATTAACATGAAAATTGAGAGTACCAGTACAGGGGACAAGGGCATGTATTTTACTAATGTATAAGAACTGGGTCAACAAAGGGATGTTGTCGTAAATAACGAGAGAATCAATCCGAGCTCATTTATTGGAGTCACCAGTGTGTGAAACTCCTTGTACAGACCATGAGGGGGAACAATGCATGAAATGTGAAAAGTAATTGGGATCTTGATCTTGTTGATGTATTGCATTGATGTGAATATGTAGGACTTTTATGTGTACAGGATGGTCTATAGAGGCTCAGAGGAATAAAATGGAGAAATTTGGAGACATCGTTGTTAACGATTTTCTGTAACAGGAATTTTGCAGACACCAATATTTTACATTAGTGACCCATTTCCAAGTAGGCTCGCATGTCATAAAAGTTATTGCTGTTATTAAGATCATTTTATTTTGTTATTAGTGGCAGTAGTGCTGTTAGATTTATCACTGTTTGGTGAGATACAGCAAATTGTGCTTTTTAAATGTCTCTGTTGCTTATCTATTTCATCTTTAAAGCATGCTTGCTGTTTGATATACATACTAGGGGATGCGCCGGATTTGTGTTCCGGGCGCCCCGAGGCCGCCCCCCCCTCTCCTCCCGGAGCGCAAACCCCCCTCCGCCACAGCGGCGAGCAGCGAGCATGCACAAACATTTAAACTCCCATACGGAGCAGTGGGGGAAGGTCCCCATAGTTCCATATGGGGGGCAAAATTCAGTTGCGGCGGGACGGCATGCCGCCCTAGGCCCGGGCCTTTGTGGCCTCTCCACAAATCCGGGCCTGACTGGGGTCATTAACAAATGCAAGTATAGTCTGAAAAGTGCAATTCCAGGCACATTTTGTATGCATTTGTGCATTTTGCTGTGTTTTCCTCCTCCAGCTTTAACGTGCATCTCCTGCAATTGTGTCTGATGCATTTCTTTGCAAATGGTATGCAAGTTGTGTCTAGCATTTTTATACTGGGGGCTGTGCCACTTCTGGCCCATTGCTGCAATGCTCAGGGTGACAGAAGCTCCAGGGTTCCTAGCACCCATAGGCACCTCCCCACACCATATATCAGTAGAGGTAGCATGTATGCATTGGTAACCATGTGGAAATATGTTCAGTTTCCAGGAGAAATGGGCAAATTCATCTTTTGCAATCCATAGCCTGCTGGCCTGTATGCAATCAATATAAGGGACTGTTGATAACCCTCATATATGTTGCTTTTTGTGGCCAACTTATGTGTCTTCACACTAAGGGGCTGATTTACTAAGACACGATTTCGAATCCGAATTGGAAAAATTCCAATTGGAAACGAACATTTTGCGACTTTTTCGTATTTTTTGCGATTTTTTTCGGCGTCTTTACGATTTTTGCGAAAAAACGCGAGTTTTTCGTAGCCATTACGAAAGTTGCGCAAAGTCGCGATTTTTTCGTAGCGTTAACACTTGCGCGCAAAGTCGCGCCTTTTTCGTAGCGTTAGAACTTAAAAGGCGCGATGTTTCGCGCAAGTTTTAACGCTACGAAAAGATCGCGACTTTGTGCAACTTTCGTAATGGCTACAAAAAACTCACGTTTTTTTGCAAAAATCGTAAAGACGCCGAAAAAATCGCAAAACATACGAAAAAATCGCAACATTCGGCCCGTTCGTGGGTTAGTAAATGTGCCCCTAAGTATTAGTTTTGGGTGATTGGAGCCAGTTGGGCATTTTCAGCATTCATTGTAATGGATGGTTAAGCTTGTAGCTGCATGTATCAGTGGCCACATTTAGTAAAGCTGAATGAAAAGAAAGATCAATTTTACAAGGAAAATACAATTTACTTTTCATTTCCAGGTTGTTTGATTATGGACATGGGCGAGTTCCACCCCCACCCCGTGCAGCGATTCCACTGAAACGTCCCCGTATGTCCGTGCCCACAACTCGCAGGGGCAAAGGAGTATTTTCTTTAAAGGGAGGGTCCAGGTCTGCATCAGGAGGCTCCTCTTCTTCTGGGTCAAAATGTAAGTACTATTTTCCTTAAGTGATTCAGTCACCATCATTATCAATAAATAAAAATTTGGGGTACATATACCATTCAAGGTAGCACACAATTGTGTTTCAACTCTTCTACTGTGATATAGAGTATATATGTCCTGCTGGAATGTGGAGCTTTGTAGTACAATGTATAAGTACAATGAAAGCTTAAAAGGTGTTATTAAGATATAAACAAATACAACACCTAATAAAACTTCTGATTTAGGGCCAGTTGGTATATTACCAATCATGGCCTTAACAACCTGAACTTAGGAGACATGGGTCCTACTTATTTTAAGTACCCATAAGTACAGTGCTAGTGGTGTGGAGTATGGGGGGGCAGAATTGGTGGCATGACTTTAGGTTACAGGTCTTGGCATTCCTGGCTAATACAGGTATGGGACCTGTTATCCAGAATGCTCGGGACCTGGGAGTTTTCCAGATAAGGGGTCTTTCCGTAATTTGGATCTCCATAACTTAAGTCTACTAAAAATCATTTAAATATTGAATAAACCCAATAGGATTAGTTTGCCTCCAATAAGGATTAATTATATCTTAGTTGGGATCAAGTACAGGTACTGTTTTATTATTACAGAGAAAAGGGAATGATTTAACCACGAAATAAACCCAATAGGGCTGTTCTGCCCCCAATAAGGGGTAATTATATCTTAGTTGGGATCAAGTACAGGTACTGTTTTATTATTACAGAGAAAAGGGAATCATTTAACCATTAAATAAACCCAATAGGGCTGTTCTGCCCCCAATAAGGGGTAATTATATCTTAGTTGGGATCAAGTACAGGTACTGTTTTATTATTACAGAGATAAAGGAAATAATTTCTAAAACTTAGAATTATTTGCTTATAATGAAGTTTATGGGAGATGGCCTTCTGTAATTTGGAACCTTCTGGATAACAGGTTTCCTGATATGGGATCCCATACCTGTAGCTAGGGAACAGGAGTCACTTGTAATTCTTTTAACCTCTTTTTCCACCCACTGAAGTGATGATGGAGTTGGAACAGAAGGGGCTGCAAGGAGCTGGGGCATTTTGTTCATCACTGTGGGGGGAAGGGGGAGTGTTAAATGATCAGTTCTTTAATTAATGCTTTGGGTAATTCCTCTCCCATTAGCCAGTGCTCCTGTAACTTCAAACTTCTCATATTGCAAAAGTAAAAAATTGCAAAAAAAAGTTGAAGCAAGCATTATTTAGATCCCCTCTACCATTTAGAAATGTATTTCCAGACATTATGGGTTGAAAGTCACCCATAGATAAGTAACACATATTAACAGTGATCTACAAATAGAAACACATGAGAGGGCACAGAAAGGAATTGTATAGCTCAGATCTATTACTGTATGTGTCTCACTAATCACTGATTATTGCCATATTGGCTCCGGGTTTTACTCAGTCAGTATCGTTTCTTTGCTGAACACGTAAACTGAACATTTATTTTTCTTAGAAATAAACATTTTGGTTAGAAATACTTTTTATAAACCTGAATCCCACTGTATATTAATGCTGGTTATTTTTCTTATCCAACAAATCCACACAGTGTATCTTTTCACCCTTCTTATTCTGTACAGAGGGATTTCACTAAGAACTCCATGGAATGTATTAAAGTACAACTTACCTTGTTAAAGTAGATCAGATTTCTACTCCTTTTCATTGTAGGTATTTGGAACTGAATTTGCAGAAATTCAGAGTTTACTTATAGCCCTGAGGATTTTTTTTTCCTCAGAAGGGAAAAGATTCTATGGAGTAGTTCTGTTTAATAGCACTAATGTTGGAAACAAACATTAAAAAGCTTCTAGCAAACATAATATGAGCCTGAAATGGCATAAATGGTACCAAACATTTTATATGATAGCAGAATAAAAATGCGGCCATTGGCAAGTAAGTCAAAAAGTTGCGCCAGGTTGTAGCAGTTAAAAGGGTTGTTTACCTTTAAATTAACTTTGAGTATGATGTAGAGTGCTATTCTGAGACAATTTGCAATTGGTCTTCATTTCTTATTATTTGCGTTTTTTGAATTATTTAGCTCCTTGTTGAGCAGCTCCCCAGTTTGCAATATTTTAGGGTCCATTTTAACCTAGCAACCAGGCAGTGGTTTGAAAGAGAGACAGGAATATGAATAGAGGAGGGTCTAAATAGAAAGAAAAGTAATAACAATAAAATTGTAGCCTCCCAGAGCAATAGTTCTTTGGCTGCTGGGGTCAGTGACCCCCATTTAAAAAGCTGGAAAGATGCAGATTGGGAAGGCAAATGAATCAAAAACTTGAAGTTAACCTGAAGGTGAACAAACCTTTTAAATATCAACTTGTATCAACACTAGGCACATTTGCCCATGGGCAGTTACCATAGCAACTAATCAGTGATTGGCTTATTTAAGCCAACTGCATTTAGAATGATAAATACAACGTTTTGATTGGTTGCCATGTGTTACTGCCCATGGGCAAATATGCCCAGGTGTAGTAAATCCCAATAATAGTGTTACCTGCTGAAGGTTGGCATGGAAACAACCTGATCCTCAGCAACCTAACGCCCAATGACTGTGAGGCTAAATATGTATTAATAAATAGGAAGAGCGCATACCCTTCTGAAACCCAAGCTGAGTAATTTGCTGTTTAGCCCATTTAGTGATGGGCATGGGTATGCTAGTATATACAGTACATTTCCTAAATGTTAATGTATTGCTAATGTGCCTTTTCCCCACTGCCGAGGAGGCATATGTGACATATATATAGATGCGGAATATATGTGTCTTTATTAAAAAAATGGCATATATAGCAAAAAAGAGCATTTCTCATAATATTTTCAGAATTCGTTTCATGCGTTCTTTTCACACTTGACCTCTCAGCCCGACTGGGGAAATCTATATGTGTCCTACTGGGGAGAAATGGGGAATGGAAACAGTGGCCGTGCCTGTGATAGGGGATAGAAGTAGAGGACGCGCATGATCTCCCTGTGCAAAATATGACTGCCATTGAATTTTTTTTCTGTCTTCAGTGAAATCAGATGAGCTGCAGACTATCAAAAAGGAGTTGACCCAAATCAAAACCAAAATTGACTCTTTGCTGGGAAGACTGGAAAAAATTGAAAAACAGCAGAAGGCTGAAGCAGGTTGGTGAAATGATTTATGTGGCAGTCTGAGGAATCTTATTAGGACAGAAATTAAACCTAAAAAAACCCATAACTCAAAGCTGTTTCTTATCCAGGAATGACTAGTCGCCCGGGGAACATGATGTGATAATGTGTGGGATTGGAATTAAGATAAAAATGCCATGATTCATCTTGGCTGAAGAACAAATATATATTACCATAAAAGAGACTTTCTAAAAACTATTCGGTTCAACAGTAACACAATATAATATTAAAGGAACATAATATAGTTATACAGGTATGGGACCCGTTATCCAGAATGCTCGGGACCCTGGGTTTTCCAGATAAAGGGTCTTTCTATAATTCGGATCTCCTACCTAAGTCTACTAAAAAAAATTATTTAAACAGTAAATAAACCCAATAGGATCGTTTTGCTTCCAATAAGGATTAATTATATCTTAGTTGGGATCAATTACAAGGTACTGTTTTATTATTACAGAGAAAAGGGAATCATTTAACCATTAAATTAACCCAATAGGGCTGTTCTGCCCCCAATAAGGGGTAATTATATCTTAGTTGGGATCAAGTACAAGGCACTGTTTTATTATTATAATAAAATGTGAATTATTTGGTTACAATGGAGTCTATGGGAGATGGTCTTTCTGTAATTTGGAACTTTCTGGATAATGGGTTTCTGGATAAGGGGTCCGATACATGTTGTGCTGCAGTTACAGGGTCTGATCAATTGCTTGTTAGTAAGCAATCTGGGCAAAATATCTTAATTTTTCCAGAATTAGCAAAAATCTTTGAATTCAATCCCAAGTGTTTTTTATGCAGTCTCCTGACCAATAGAGTGTTAGGACCTGTCGCCCAATCAACCCTGACTTGGCGCTATTGTTAATATCCTGTATTCCCAACCCATTCTTGAAACGAATGTATCTTCTACTTACAACTGCCTCAGGGAGAGAATTCCACAACTTTGTGTCCTTAGTGAGGATCTACTGGTATATAAAGCATCACAAAATGCATCAAATGGTCCTTATACATAGAAATTCATATATGAAAACTCTAATTTGTAAATTTTACAGGTTTGGTTTTTTTTTAAATTTGAATGAACTCAAAACACATTTTGAAAGTCATTTTTTTGCAGCAAAAATTCAAATGTGAATGTTGATAAATTAGCCTCTACTTGATCAAATCCCACTCTAGCTTCTCTCCTGCCTTACTTGTACACTTACTCTGTACACGTTTCTTTTCTAGACAGATTTTACTTATTCAGCATAATGATTTACTTATGTGTGATATTTAGATCCTCAGAATCATAAGAATTCAGAACTGAAACAGAAAACTGCCCTCTACACAAACACACACAGACACAAACACACACATACACAAACACACACAGACACAAACACACACATACACACATACACAGACACAAACACACACATACACAGACACAAACACAAACACACACAGACACACACATATATACACACACAAACACACACATATACACACACAGACATACACATATACACACACATATATAGTGCTGGGTCAGAAGGTTTTAAAATCATTTAAAGGCTTTTTCTGCTGGATTTGTAGTTCTGACATCTACAATGTCTGTATGATACCATTTCTCTGTAGATATGTATTCCAGGCAGTGGTTTGTATTGTTCAGCGGATCATTTTCATCACATTTTAGTAGTATATGATACAAATTTAGGGTTATATTATTAGGAACAATGTACACTGGCATTATTTTAGAACCCGAATGTGATGGTATAAACGCACTGTTCCTGGAGCCTGGCGCTATTGTATGGTCATTGGACTTCTTATAATTCTTAATACGTATGTTTAAACAGAGAATATATTTTCCTATATTGAAATACTATCTTATCATAATACCATTAATTAGCGCTGTATTCTCTTATATCTTTAAAAGACATCCAGCCTTTGTTAAGACTATTTATGGCATCTTTTATTACAACTAGTTTGATTGGAACAGTTCACAGTTCCACTATTCTTACTTATTCCCTGAGGCTACCACCCACCCCAATTCATTTGTGGAGCCCAAAGTGGCCTAACATGGCAACTCTACTGTCTTTTATCCACTATGGGAAAAAAAACAAATGACATCCCTGGCCAGTTAGAAATTGCCACTACCTACAGGGAATATGCTCACCTTGACAGGGAAGAACTCCTAGCCAATCCTGTCAGTCCCAGCCCTATGTCTAGGACTATACCTGAATATAGAGCTGACACAGTAAAATAAGGATAAATCCCTATTCCCGAATTGTATTTTCAATAAAACAAACAAACAAAAAAGAGAATTGATTAAATGAAGCTACCCTAGCACAACTAATTGTTTAAGCTGCACAATAACTATGATAACAGTAATCCTAATTCCTTTGCACAGTTGGTTTAGGTACTTACCCTACAGAATGTGCTTGGCAAGGCACCTCTTAAAGTAAAATAAAAACAGGACTAGAAAAAAGTTTTTTCTCTTATTTAAATTACTTTGGAAAGTCCAGAAAGAGCATTGCATTACAGCTAGATGGAAGCAATAAAGACAGATTCACATCATAAAAATGTCTACACAGTCGCCTGTCTTGCTAGTAGCAAAGTCAGATGAAATGCACTTGTGTGGATGGAAGAATCTATGAAGCATTAACAATGGGAAGGCAAAGTGATAAATTTAATGGCGTGGCAGCTGCTAACATGCTATATTGCTGCCTTTGGAAAGTGAACCTTTTAGAAGTGAGCAAGTTAAATTGCTTAGGTTTGGGGATTACACCGCTTGGTAATAATGAGGCATTGCAGTGATAAGAGAGAGTCATATGACAAAATATTCAGAAATATTGTAAATAGCTTGTTTATCGTCAGTGCTGTTAGGTTTTAACTTTGTCCCCTGGTGTGACGTATTTAGAGGTGCAATAAATCAGATCAATGCCCCATAGGCAATATATGTGTGATTAAGATGAATATAAAGATAAAACCTGTCTTGCAGCCTCTGCATTAATGAGCTATTATACTCCATTTCCATGCTGAATTATCCTCAGTACGGAAGGATACATATTCTGTGTCATATTCTGACATAGTTTTAGGTAATATTTTCCTTCTGCACTTCTCATTGGGCCCTCTGGGGATGTTATTGCTATAGGGCCACTATAGAAGAATATATGTAGAAGAGAGATGTGTGAAAGAGTCAGGTGGCCATACACAGGCAGATTTAAGCTGCCGATTGGAGCCTTCAGACCGATTACTGGAGCTTGGTGTTTTTTGTAAGAGTTGCTAAAATCACCCCATTTACTCCATTTCTCTATGAAAATGTTTTGCAATTCTAATCTTGCTCTACGTGGAAGAGAATTAATCTAATGATATTTGTGAACCTTGAAAGTCACATCATGAGAGCAGGGCTTGTTCTCTTCTGCATTTAATGAGGCCCCTGACATTTCATGATTCAAGAAGACAGAGGATTCACAGCACACAGCGGTGTTAGAGAAAGTCCTTCAGTTTAATGCCAGCGCCAGGGCCTGTGAGCGATGTTTGAATCTACTCGGGTATTACCCTGGCCAAGAAATATTTAAAGGCAAAGTATGGCAGTGCCTCAGGGCTCACATAGGGAGAACTCGGTTTTATATTGAGCTCATAAGGCCCTCAGCCACTTTCATAACATTGCACAATAGAGATTCCATAATTATGTTTCATATGTTATCCTAAGGGCAAGTGTAATATTGCTGGGTTAAATCCCAACAGATAGAACTCTTAAATCACAACAAACATAGTGAGACTTGATACATCATTTTCCTGTATTCACTAAGTTTTTATGTACAGGGTAAAAAAACAATTTAAACAACTTTAACAAAAAAAAAGTCATGTTAGCAAAAAAAGGAAAGTTGGCTCACCACTAAATTCTGAACCATTAGACAGAGGGTGAAATGTACAGTGCTGAGTGCTGCCGGCCCCCCTGCACAGCCTGGGGAAGGGGGCAGCAGGAAGTGGCACAGATGGGCGGGACTAGTAGGGTTTTGGGGGAAAATTTCAATTTATCAACCATGTGCAAACCCAGTGTGTTGGAAGCGCATGAAAAATAAAAAATCAAACTAGTGCAATATGTTTCAAAAGTTAATGAAACTGAAAAGAAAGAGTTATGCCTATAACTCTAAATAATGGCAAAGTGCAGATAAAATATACAAATGGCAGAGTGGTGTAGTTGCACACTCACCAGAGTGGTGGTGGGTTTGCACATGTTTTAATACCCATCCAAGAGGGGTATTTTCTTTGGAGGAAGCAGCAGGAGATTTGAGCACCACGCTTATTGTCTACATTGAAGGCTGAAAGCAATTAAGCACGAGGACACCTATAGCGCTGAGTATCACTCACAAATTAATCAACCAGAAACACTACTTTTGTCAGCACATTACTTCAATATTTAGGGGCTGATTCATCAAAGTACGAGTTTGAAACCTGAAATGGGTAAAATTCGGATTAGATATGATAATTTCTGATCATCGCAAATTTCACACAAATGCTTACGAAAAAAAACCGTAATAGTCCCGATAATATCGTATTGGCAATTCGACAGTCACAAAATTTTCGCATAGGAACTATCGTAAACGGCGGGAAAACCTTTCTGACTTTGATCCTTCAGTGCATGATTTTGGAAGCCTCCCATAGGGCTCAATGGCACTCTGCAGCTCCAACCCGGCCCAAGGAAAGTCTCCCATAGGGCTCAATGGCACTCTGCAGCTCCAACCCGGCCCAAGGAAAGTCTCCCATAGGGCTCAATGGCACTCTGCAGCTCCAACCCGGCCCAAGGAAAGTCTCCCATAGGGCTCAATGGCACTCTGCAGCTCCAACCTGGCCCAAGGAAAGTCTCCCATAGGGCTCAATGGCACTCTGCAGCTCCAACCTGGCCCAAGGAAAGTCTCCCATAGGGCTCAATGGCACTCTGCAGCTCCAACCCGGCCCAAGGAAAGTCTCCCATAGGGCTCAATGGCACTCTGCAGCTCCAACCCGGCCCAAGGAAAGTCTCCCATAGGGCTCAATGGCACTCTGCAGCTCCAACCCGGCCCAAGGAAAGTCTCCCATAGGGCTCAATGGCACTCTGCAGCTCCAACCCGGCCCAAGGAAAGTCTCCCATAGGGCTCAATGGCACTCTGCAGCTCCAACCCGGCCCAAGGAAAGTCTCCCATAGGGCTCAATGGCATTCTGCAGCTCCAACCTGGCCCAAGGAAAGCCTCCCATAGGGCTCAATGGCACTCTGCAGCTCCAACCCGGCCCAAGGAAAGTCTCCCATAGGGCTCAATAACACTCTGCAGCTCCAACCCGGCCCAAGGAAAGTCACGATACCGAAGCTTGAATGAATCCAAAACTTTCGTACTCGGCGCAACAGTATGACAACTTGTCGCGCTTTTTGTCGCAAAGTACGAAAAAGTCGCAAAAAAATGTTTTTTTTGTATTTGGAAGCGATCGTACTTTGATAAATGTGCCCCTTAGAGTAGTATAATGGACTGGCACATTCTTGATTTTCACTCAATATGTTTCCTTTAAGGCATGTTGTTCCACAGTTTTCTGTCTTAGCTAGAGAATGAGTAGCCTGGAAATATGAGTAGTGGGACCTGCGGGAATTCAGAGGAGATGAAATGTGTCCAATGTGCACCAATCATTTATGCTATAAAATAATTCTAGCCATGGACGAGTTGCATTAGTAGATCCATTCAATAGAAGCCTATAAGAACCTTGTGGAACTGAAGGAGAATTTTCTTAGGTATGTTGTGTCTAAAACAGCAGACACTACAAATGATAACTGTGCAGGAGGAAAAAAATGCAAAAGAGTCATGTTTTTTTATATATGATGTCAAGCGGGAAAAAAAACAAGTACATTTCTTGGATTTGATAAATGTTTCTACAGACTGAGCGCTACTGTGGGACTGTCTGATTTCAGCTGAATTGCCTGTCACTTGTGTGTGAGACCATCCCGAGGCAACATTGTCAGAGCTGTCAGTCCAACTGATTACAGCTTGTCTTTGTGGATGAAAAAACCTGCTCCCGTCAGCAAATATGGGAGGTTCTGTTAATGAACAGATTTTCATCCTGTGCCACGTGTGCCAAATTCATACATGAGCTATTCTTTCTGCAGATTGCACTCCCCATTATTAGAAACGCTAACGGGCCCGGAGCTCGTCTTCTTTTTACCTTCTGTGTTCTTGGCTGCTATTTTGGGTAGTGTCCAGCAGAGAAGAATCTTTGGATTTTAGTTTCTAAGTCCCAAGTTTGCTCTGTTGTGTCCCCCCGGGACCAGAACCAAGATGGCAGCAGGGCACTTCCTAGTATCCTGGTCCGGTGCAGTTTTCAGGGAAGCACTTTCCTGGGGTCTGAATAAATACATTTATTTTGTTTGAGGCTGGGCATTATGAATGGAAACTTAGTGTTTTTTATGGTTTTCACTAGGCTTGTATGATTTGTGCATAGCTATAAGGTACTTTGAGGAAAAACAGCCATCTGTAGTTGCTGTCATGGATTTGGCTGCCCATTAAAACGGCTACATTGAAACTTCAATTTTCCATACCCTGATTACATTTTCTCCTTCATTTTACATTGATTTTTTGTGGTGGTGGTGGTGGGGGGGAAGTATGATGGATGAGGATGCCTGATTTTACACCTTTTATTCTGGTTTCCTGCAAAACATAAAATGGGGATTTTACTGTATAAATGCAGTTATGTGATACAGAGGGTGGGAAACAACATGTGCCCTTCAGATGCATCAGTTTCTCAAAGACCTAATTTATTGTATAACCAGGTCTGGACTGGGTTTCAAAATAGGCCCAAACAGCCCCCACCAGCCCAATAAATAGTGCCTGCTTATGGCATCTTACAGCAGCCCCTCTGGCATTTGCCAGAATGCACAGATTGCCAGTCTGAGCCTCTGTATAATTCCCCTAAACCAGCTGGGCACAGGGTATACATGTACATAACCATGTTTCCCTCCTTTTAAGCAACTGTAAAATAAAACCTCCTGTGCAAGATTGTGGATATTCCATGCAGAGATGCGTATGGGGGAGCAAGTAGTTCCCATAGGTTGGATTTGGCATGTTCCCAACAATACAACAGGCATATACAGTAATTTAGAATTACAGCAGACTTTAATTGTGCGTAGTTGTGCCTTATTTTGTTCATTTGTTTTTATTGACTCTGTGAATTACACATCTGTTCAGCAATTTGGATTTTGCGCTGGAAGACATTTATGAGCTTCTTGTCACTAATCATGGCTATCACCTTGCGTGTTTTTAAACTTAAAATAACATTATGTTCAAAATTCTTTTTTTCTCTTCTGCAAGTTTGAAGTTCTGTTTCATAAATCAACAGATACCCTGAGGAAAACAGTTCAGCTTGTGTTATTTTACTGTTTCAAGTCTGTGATGAATGGGATTCCCTCTTTATATCTCTCTCCATTTATCAGCACATGCTGTAAGCTCTTCAGCGCTATTATTCTTATCTCTGCCACAATATCCCAGTAGATACAAAAAAAAAAACCAGTCAGCGTTTGTACTGCCCTGTCTTCTGTATAATTGTAAAATTCTATATTCCAAGAGAGATTAAGGGCGTTGGCAAATAGAACCCTTTAATAATGAAATCTCTGGGAACAGTCAGGAGTTATCTTCCCATTACTGTAAATAGGAGTGCAGAGAGTAGCTAAATGTTATATTCTCACTGAAAGGAAAACTATACCCCGAGAATGAATACTTAACCAACAGATATTTTATACCATATTAAGCGACCTTTCAAAGAATCTTTCAAAGAATTTTTATGAGAATGGTTTATTTACATATGAGCTGTTTTATGCAACCGATTTTTATAGAGACCTACATTGTTCTGGGGTATAGTTTCCTTCAAAAATGAACGTGTCTGCATTTTATGGTATGCTGTAAATACAGCCGCAGACCGTTTGCTGTGTTTTCCTGTACTGGAATATTTCTAGAGAGAGCGCCTAAATGATGTTACACAAATAGAGCTGCTATACAGAGTTTTGTGGTAAACTTGTGGATAGTGGTGGGAAACATAGGAATCTGTGGTGATGGGGGGCAGTTGTGGAATAAGGATTTTGCACCAAGGCCAATGTAGTTAGGACTGTAGTTACACCAATACTCCAATAATAGAGAGAGTTTCTAAAAAAAGGGTTGCATCTGTTGTCCATGAGGTATTACCTTATGGGTCTACTGTAGGCTGGAAATTCTAAAATATTGTTGAATATATAATATAATATAAATAGGCCATATACCTAAACAGTGTCATGGCCTATAATAATATCATAATCTGGATAGTGGATACATAGTCGTTCTGTTTCTTTAATTTACTGCAGGGGCATTTAAAATGCATTTGAACACAGCCAATCACAGGCCAAGGCTGAATTTCCTGTGCAGCTAGTCACAGCCATAATGCTCTGCATGGATTAGTCCCTAGACGTCAACGTTAGGTTGAAAGTAGATTTATCCAAGCCCAGTTCTCTTAATCCTCTTTTTTCAAATGTGCCAGTGTGGTCTTTTTTTATTTTAATTAATTTCCACATATTAGCATTCATTCCTTCAGTCAGCATAGCAAAGGCTGACAGCCAACAATGGGAAATTGATAAATGTGGTATTTTGATTTGTTATGACACCTTTAATGCATTGTATGTGAGACTTTCATTGTCAGTTACGGCAGGTGAAAAAGATGAAGTGAGAACAAAAAGCAGCACTTACATGATTGCAGGTCGTTTTGGCTGCGTGCTTTTTACTAATGACTCTTGCCGGTCTGAAATGACATTTGTTTCGGTGTTTTTCTTGTTAGCTGAAATGTAACGGCTTCTTGCTTTATGGATATTCCTAATGGAAGATTAGACTTGTGGTAGAATAGGAAAGCCATTGTTCATTTTTGATTGAAGGTTTTGTGGCTAAAATGTTACTGGGGTCGGATGTTGTGGTTTGTCGTAATACACATAATGCAAGATGGTAATTTAAGAATGGCATTTAGTATTTAGATCTTTGTGCTTGGTGGCAGGGAGTGGTACCTGGGGGCTGTTATGTCATTTCATTATTTTTTATTGTTCTTCTAGGAGATGCTTTACTGCGGTTGTGGATCATGGGCCACTCATACAAAAAGCGAGCACTGGTGAAAGAGAGAGGTCAGCAGATGGACTTCTCCAGGGATTCGCTGGAAATCAGGTGGCTGGGTATCAAAGGTATGATGTGGCCCCAAGTTGATTTTTAAGTGAGACCCAAATGGAGAAATGTTATTTTGTTTTGGCTGTTTTGTATAAGAGAGTATAATATGGATGTTTATATTTTGATGGATAGTGAGAAATTTCATAGAGGCATTTTGTACTTTACATCATATAGTACTATGTTGGTTTTATAGTATCCATATTATAGGATTTTATAAGTATATTATAGGATTTTGTGATATTTTGGCAAGTTACGTCTTTATAATATGATCACAGGTCCACCTAATATCATAGATAGGGGTTGATTCCTATATAAATCCAGTGAAACAAAGAGTAGAGTATAAGACATTGCTTGTTGTATCTCATTGCTTGTAACATTCTTCTTTGCATTTGTTCATATGAGTAAGAGGTGCTATATTGTTTGGGCTAATACTCCCCATGAACCATAACAAACACAGAACCACGCCCTAAGCTTTCAGCTCTGGGACACCGCTATTGATGGTGGGTGGATGTGGTTATACATAATGTGCCCCCCTCACGATGTATTTAAACTTGGGGACCCCAGGAATAAGTACAACCCTATTCAAAACAGTTTGCTAGAAATCACAGAACATTTCTGTTCGGCACCTAACTTAATGATGCTTATCAAACAGAACTGAAGGTCTGGGTAAAACGACTTTTTCATTACGGTAATATATTCAATCGAGGTAATCCAATTCATTTCAAATATATTTGTATGAAAATTGGCCATAAAATGATGTTTCAGGGAAAGGTCAAGCAGTGCAGACGAGTTAGGAGCAGTGAAAGTGGAAAGACATAGTTTAATGAAATTAATCACAGTCCAACAATTGTTTCATTCTGAATTTTAGAAAAGGTCAAGAAAAAGAAAAACTGTAGTAAAGAACAAAAAGACAAATTTGATTTAAAAAAAACTGTCTATTTCTGCAGAATACGCTTTCTTTTTTTCTTTCCCTTTCTAAACTATACCTACCGGCATTATCCTATGGCTGCCGACCTCTGTAAGCATGCTTGTGGGCTGAGTACTGCTGCTCTGTATTAGGCTGGCCGCACTGCTCTAGAAGTGCTGGGGGGGGGGGGGGGGTCTCATCCATTGAAATTAGTTTGCTGTAATATTTACTTTCCCTGTTCTAGTTAAACAAACAATTCTTCATATTTGACTGAAGTGCGTTTTCTCTGTTTTCTTGAGACACCTCCTTGAACTGATGGTAAATAAAATCCTACCCTTTTGCTGTTTGCCACTGAGCATGCTCAGTTCTTCTCGCCTGAGGTTACTAATTATGACCTTCAGTCTAGGAGCCAGTGAAGAGATGGCATTGCTGGTTCTCATAGAAACTCTGCTCTAGCTGTCTGTTACTTTTTTTTAACATTTTCTCCTGAGCTCAGTTTAACTGCAGGGCTCAATCAAAGCAGACTTTTTATCAAAGTAAGTGCTGCCTGTGTAAGCCTGCATGCATGAACTTTACAGCGCACATGTTCTTTAATGTTGTCTTGGCCTAGGGCCACTGGTCAGATTTTTAGGAGTATGAACCAAGAAAGAAGCTGATTGGTAAACAGGTGCTTGGCACAGGAACACTTTACTGAAGGCAGGGTTTATAAGGAAGGCCAGTGGGTAGTGGGTTTATACATAATATAAAGTGGCAGAACCTTGGACACAGACTGGAATAGGTAGGCTTCAGTAGTAAGAAAGTCAATACCTATAACTTGCTTCTGTAGGATAGGCAACAGAAGGCACAAGTACCAAGTCTCAGGCGCAAATCCAGCAAAGCACAACACAACATTATAAAGGCACAATGCTCCGCTTTGCATAAAAACCCCTTATCCAGAAAACCTCCCAATCATTCTGAATACTAGATCCTTCATCCTTTCATTTTAATGATGACAGTAAGTAAAGTACTGTATGCAAAAGTGACCAATATTACAAATAACAGACATTCTGCTTAAAAAAAAAAAGAACTTAAGCTTTACATATGTCTCACAGACACTTTACTACTGTATGTGAAATGATCATCATTCCATAGAAAGAATAGGAACAGAATGTCCTAATGTACAGCATTTATTTATTCATCATTCAGAATCTGTCAATTCACTTGAAACAGGACAGATACTGAAAGTTACATTTGGAATAGTTTGAGTGCTGCAGGTTGACTCTAGAGATATATAGTAGATTTTAAATATAAAGCAGAAAGCAACTTAATATATAAATATATATATAAAAGTTGCTGACTATAAGAAATATAAATATCCCTGACAGGGGAAGAAGGATTAGTTGACGTTGGTGAAAGACAACAATTTGTTGTGTGGCAATTGTCTCATATCTATATGAAGAAAATGTACCCCTACAGAAATTTATAAGGATATTAAAAGTCATTGGGGTGGGAAGGTCATATAATTGCAAGGTTCTGCTGTGGTGCCCCCTAAATTCTAGTTATTCTACTGTAGAAAAATTACAAGTGGTCCCACTCAGTATAATGCCATAGCACAAAGAGTGGGAGGGAATTTACATTTTTCCACATGACTCAAGGGATGAAAACATAATTTTGCCGCTTTATAGGTCCCTGGTAAGGCCTCACCGTGAGTATGCAGTGCAGTTTTGGGCTCCAGTCCTTAAGAAGGATATTAATGAGCTGGAGAGAGTGCAGAGACGTGCAACTAAACTGGTAAAGGGGATGGGAGATTTAAACTATGAGGTTAGACTGTCGAGGTTGGGGTTGTTTCTGGTAAAAAAGCGCATGGGGGGGACATGATTACTCTGTATAAGTACATTGGAGGGGATTATAGGCAGATAGGGAATGTTTTTTTTTTTTCCTATAAAAAGGACCAGCGCACCAGAGGCCCTTTAGATTATTGCAGCGGGTCTCAACCTGTGGGTCGGGACCCCTTTGGGGGTCGAACAACCCTTTCACAGGGGTCGCCTAAGACCATCGGAAAACACAAATTTCCAATGGTCTTAGGAATAATTTTATGGTTGGGGGTCACCTCTGTGAACTTCTTAGCAGCCTCCTATTGGAAGAACTAAACACAATTAGGAGCTTGTGGTCAGACTTCCAGTGAAACAATGGCTACTTAGACAAGGCTAAAACTACAGGACAAGCTAGTAATACCTTTATAGATTATAGGGGGATAAAACAGAAGGATACATTAATCTTTTAATAATTTCATTAAAAATGAATAGGGAAAATGCAAAAATCAATATATTGTATTGTATGATTCTACTAGTGCACATAGCTGTAAAACCCAGTAATACAGCTCTTGGCCTAGTATAGACTGTATAGGGGTAATGTAATTAAACACTTTTTGCACCAAACCTAGTAACATAAAGCAGCCAATCCAGTTGACTGACTACTAAAGGCTACCTGCTGACTGGTTGCTATGTGAGACATTTTATTACATTACCCCCCCCCCCCCACCTGTGCTACTTGGTCAGAAAGAATGTGTAGTTACACAACCCAGTGAGAAACTGGAATGGGAAAAGCAACAGGTTCTATTTATTGAAAGTGGAACAATGTTATATGATGTCTTTTAGCTTAGCAGGTAAATGTGATGGATTCATTTCTTTCATTTCCCATTATGATGGTGCCCCATGCTGTGCAGCAGGAGCGCTGGGACTGGGGGCTTAACAAATTGTTGTGGGTCTGTTGGCTGGTTAGCGTGCTGTATAGTTCCATAGGTTGCTAAAGCTGCCCTGTATTCGGAGCATGGTGAAAGTCAAGTCTAATAAAAGGTGTCATCAATGCAATAAAAAATGAGATCTTGTTGTGGCTGAAATGGCAGACTCATTCAGGGTATAATTCCCAGAGATGCAGAAGCCTGTGCAATCATTTTATGCATTTTTATACATTATACATATTTTTGCACATTTTCAACATGATCCATATCAGTAGGTGAATGGAATACATAAACTGGCACACCTGTCGGCATACAAATCAATGCGCTATATGTTGCTCTCGGTTTTACTAAATTCTCAGTGAATTCAGCTTGAGCGCCTGTGACTGATGAGACACCTTTTCTCAGGCTTCAATCAAAGCTGATTTATGGCCTTGATTTCACAATCATACTAAAAATGGAAATGGGTATAATATTACAGTACAGTATATACTATAGCCTAATTACAAGAGCTGCAAGAATGGCATTTGAACTCATGCAGTAGGAAAATTCCCAGATATTTATGATCAGAGACAGGAGCACATTGCTAGGTTTTGCTGAACCTTATGGTTATATTGTTAGCAGTACAGTACAGTCGTGCATCAGACTTTGTTTTATTGATAATATTTTGGTTAAAAGCAAATGTATAATCCCTCCCCCTGGCTGCGCACGTCAGTCACTGACTATTTTCCATGTTATATGCAACTGCAGCAGTACTTGGCCACTATGACTCTTTATTCATATGCTGTAGTCAGGGCTGGGGAACGGCTAAAAAGCTCTTTGTACCTTTTCTCTTTTCATTGCACTCTTTGCCAGGTCAGGTGGTTACCTTTCCTTCAGCTTTTTATTGATGTAATCTGCAAAAATATATAATGGTGTTATAAAGAAAGCAGACCCAACTCTGGTGGGGGGGGGGGGTCAGACTGCAGGTTCTGCTTCCTCTATACTTGTTAGAAATCCCCCCTCCCCAGCTGCTCTCTTACCTACACTGGTGTAGGTGGGCAGGGAGCAGGGGGATACACGTGGGTGGGCAGGGAGCAGGGGATACACGTTGGTGGGCAGGGAGCAGGGGATACACATTGGTGGGCAGGGAGCAGGGGATACACGTGGGTGGGCAGGGAGCAGGGGATACACGTGGGTGGGCAGGGAGCAGGGGATACACGTGGGTGGGCAGGGAGCAGGGGATACACGTTGGTGGGCAGGGAGCAGGGGATACACATTGGTGGGCAGGGAGCAGGGGATACACGTGGGTGGGCAGGGAGCAGGGGATACACGTGGGTGGGCAGGGAGCAGGGGATACACGTGGGTGGGCAGGGAGCAGGGGATACACGTGGGTGGGCAGGGAGCAGGGGATACAAGTGGGTGGGCAGGGAGCAGGGGATACACTTGGGTGGGCAGGGAGCAGGGGATACATGTGGGTGGGCAGGGGATACACGTTGGTGGGCAGGGAGCAGGGGATACACGTGGGTGGGCAGGGAGCATGGGATACAAATGGGTGGGCAGGGAGCAGGGGATACACGTGGGTGGGTGGGAAGGGAGCAGGGGATACAAATGGGTGAGCAGGGAGCAGGGGATACACGTGGGTGGGCAGGGAGCAGGGGATACAAGTGGGTGGGCAGGGGATGCACGTTGGTGGGCAGGGAGCAGGGGATACACGTTGGTGGGCAGGGAGCAGAGGATACACGTGGGTGGGCAGGGAGCAGGGGATACAAGTGGGTGGGCAGGGAGCAGGGGATACACGTGGGTGGGCAGGGAGCAGGGGATACACGTGGGTGGGCAGGGAGCAGGGGATACACGTGGGTGGGCAGGGAGCAGGGGATACAAGTGGGTGGGCAGGGAGCAGGGGATACACGTGGGTGGGAAGGGAGCAGGGGATACAAGTGGGTGGGCAGGGAGCAGGGGATACAATGGGTGGGCAGGGAGCAGGGGATACAAGTGGGTGGGCAGGGAGCAGGGGATACACGTGGGTGGGAAGGGAGCAGGGGATACACATGGGTGGGCAGGGAGCAGGGGATACACATGGGTGGGCAGGGGATACACGTTGGTGGGCAGGGAGCAGGGAATACACGTGGGTGGGCAGGGAGCAGGGGATACAAATGGGTGGGCAGGGAGCAGGGGATACAAATGGGTGGGCAGGGAGCAGGGGATACACGTTGGTGGGCAGGGAGCAGGGGATACAAGTGGTGGGCAGGGAGCAGGGGATACACGTGGGTGGGCAGGGAGCAGGGGATACAAATGGGTGGGCAGGGAGCAGGGGATACACGTGTGTGGGCAGGGAGCAGGGGATACACGTGGGTGGGCAGGGGATACACGTTGGTGGGCAGGGAGCAGGGGATACACGTTGGTGGACAGGGAGCAGGGGATACACGTGGGTGGGCAGGGAGCAGGGGATACACGTGGGTGGGCAGGGAGCAGGGATACACGTGGGTGGGCAGGGAGCAGGGGATACACGTGGGTGGGCAGGGAGCAGGGGATACACGTGGGTGGGCAGGGAGCAGGGGATACACGTTGGTGGGCAGGGAGCAGGGGATACACGTGGGTGGGCAGGGAGCAGGGGATACACGTAGGTGGGCAGGGGATACACATGGGTGGGCAGGGAGCAGGGGATACACGTTGGTGGACAGGGAGCAGGGGATACACGTGGTGGGCAGGGAGCAGGGGATAAACTGGTGGAAAAAACTTTCTTGAGATTCACAAACAGAAATCCGCTTAAATTCCGACTCAACCACCACTTCTCCGTTTTTGGTGAAAGAAAGACAGTTTACAGACACTTTTGTGAATTTGTCGTTAAATGACATTTATACGACGTTTTCACGTCATTTTTTCCCGACATTTTTCCCCACCATTTTCAAAATGAAGTAAAGCTCAGTGTAACTGATCTTTTGTTTTGTTTCACCCTGTCTCCTGTCACTCCTCTGGTAGGGGCCCATTAGGGGATCATTAACATATTAATGGGGATTAGCAGCCTATTGTTAGGGGACAAGTTTCTGTCTCACCCTAGAACAATAGGTGCAAAAAGCCTCATTAACATTTTATAAACACTGATTAAAAAAAAGTTATCTTATATATATATATAAAAAGTTTTTACCTCACATTTGCATGATTATGCCAGTTTTAGCTTAATCAATGAGGCAATAATAATTTGTGTGAATATATTGTAAACATTTTTATTTAAAGGTAAAGTAAAGCCTCCCAGGCAAATTTGTAGCTTTAGCAGTAGTTCCCCCTCTTTAATCACTTCACTGACATTTGCCCCAACTTATCTGTGCCCCCATAGCATGTCCAGAACTACAGAGCTGCTTGACAGCATTGGCCCCCCACCTTTAGCTGTGTCCCTTCTGTTCCCAGCAGCCATCTTGGTGATCAGCAAACAGCACATACACACTGGCACCCACACTGGGATATTGGGGTACAGGGTTGGACTGGCCCAACAGGGCACTGGATAAAAACCCGGTGGGCCCTAGTCCTGTTGGACTTCTTTTCACTGGGCATGTTGGTGTTGGGGCCGGATTGCTGCTGACCAGTAATGAGTAGGGCCTAGAGAAGAAGATATTTAGACCCTTAAATATTGTTACAGAAGTGGAATTACACAGAAATATTGTAAACATTAGAAAGCCCAGCTTGTCCTGAAAAAAAATGATGTATAGTTACCCTGGGCAAACTAAAATTACCCCTCAGGAAATGCCCCCAAAGTGAAGTGACAAATGGCATATAAAATGCAAAATCCTGCTGGTAAAATCCATATTCCAAGGCTCCTGTAACTGTGGGACTGGGTTTGATGGCACCGACAGATTTACTAAGAGCTAAAGGCAAATTCATAAAAAAAATGTCGGTACAATGACAAAATCTGAAAACTGTCTGTTTAAAATACAAATTCACAAAAGTGGAGATAGAGGTTTGTGAATGAGGTGGAAAATCCAACAAATCCACTTATATTTTGTCTCAATATCACCACTTTTGTGAATTCCCCCCAATATCACCACTTTTGTGAATTCCCCGCTAAATGTCTCCATTCCATCAGAATGATCTCCTTTTCATTTCTGTCAATACTGTATGTTGTACTGCAGTCGGCTTGGTTAATCTGATCCAGTGGAACACTTGCAGAGGAAAAGCACACATAGGATGTGGAGTGATATATCACATTCATGTAAAGATCATTGTATATTTGTTTTTGATATGAGAAGCCAAAAACTCAGCAGCAGCAGCAAAAAAAAAAAAAAAAAAATTAAAAAATGCTGATAATTCAGATTAGCATAGAAATATAATGCTGCCCCTCTTATCTGGGCAAATAAAAGCCATGGGAGGTTGATAAGGTCCATAGGGCTATTGCAGGAATAGTACATTATTGCTCAGCCTTCATGCAAATACAATTAGCAGTGCATCATGCTGGGGCTTTAACGGAACATTAAGTTGAAGGGCAAGTGCAATTTTTTTCCTATTCTGACTCAATATAAACAAAAATTTAAAGTGCTGGGTCCGTGCTGTGATCAGTAATACATAACAAATAGTTAAAAAAGATTCAGTTTTTTATTGTTATTGATTTTAATTAGCTATCTATATATATTCAGACCTTCTGTTGTTCAGATGCCAAGCCATTCATACCTTATTTGCCAGTATAACTGACAGCCAGTCTCAGTTCCGAACTGCATGCAGAACAGAGCAAAGCCCCATTACATATATAACAGTATTCACAGACAGTTTGCACAGTTCAACAAGCCCCTGTCAGGTGATACTGGTACTTAAGGAAACCAATGGGGCTGCATGATGGTAGAGAAAGGAACTGTAGTTCTCAAAGTGTAAGTCTCATTATAATGACATGGACTGCAGATTTCCCATGGCGCGCGCTCCCTGGCATTACCTGGAATTCCTGCCGAGACATTTATGGCAGCTATGCTGTTGCAGTCTGTGTGTTCTATTCAGAAGATTTGCCAGGAACAGTCTAACAGATCCTGTGAGACCTCCAAGTCAGACTTTGTAAACACTGGGCAAGTTTTAGAGAAAAATCCTAATTTACTTCAAAGCCAAGCATTTTCTGCAGCCGCTTATATTAAAATTTCTCCACTGAACACTTTCTCTGCTGGAAATGCTCTGCACGCGTTGAGAGGCAATTCTCCAAAGCTTTCAGGAGCATACAAAAACAAGGTTTGAAAGGCCCCTTTCTTTCCCTGGATAGCGGTGCCGCGAGCAGCGCTGAATTATTAATGGCAGCCACAGACATGGAGAAGGGAGCGTTTCATGTAGCAAAATATGCACAAGTTCACAGCAATGTTGGAAAGGTTTAGGATAATCATTGGCGGCCTTCATGGCTGCATATTTACTTTCCTTCATTGATCCTTACATTTGCATTCTAATTTAGAGAATGAATTCCAGTTTTAAGAATCCTACCACCTTTTTGCTATGATTTTTTATTAATGCCTTCTGAACGTTATCAGAATGCCCACTAACAGATTTACTTACTCAGTGCCCACAAATAATCTGTTACATACATATACATGGCACCATTAATGTCTGCATAGACCCCTGCTATGGTTTGGCCCAGGTTCCAAACAACTGAAACTGCAACTGGCTGGCCAAATCAGGCAAAGATCTCCTTGTTTGGTATCCTCACCGAACAGATGTATTTTTACATGTAGGCTAGCTTTAGCCATCACAGGCAAAGGAGGACACCGGTTATACTGTATATCTTCCCTTTAATGAATGAGCCCCACAAAATGTGCCTCATGTCACAAACATGCAATCCTATAACTTGTCAAATACTGCCTATTGGGTACGGCCTCATCATGCTCTGAATGGTGTATAGTTCAAACAGCGATAGACTAGGATTTGCGTTAGTACTAAGTACCACCCTGCAGACAACTTTTTTCTGTATCGTGATCCGTTTAAGTAAGTGTTAATGGAACAGTTTTCAGGGGAACATGTCCTTGGTTTTGCCAGAGGACCAATTCAAACAAATAGTTTTGGAGGGCACACCACAATTGCTAAAGCAAAAATAGCTGGCTTTAAAACAAAGACAGCAAAAAGAAGAAAAAGGGTGCAAATGAGAATTTGTTCCCCAAGCCCACATAGGGGCAAACATAATATTAATACAAATCAATCAATTACTCAATGCACACCTACTTACCTACTGAGAATCCCCTTGACAAAGGACTGTGTTCCGAAACGTTGGGGTTTTCTCAATCCACACATGGCTGCTTTTTCTGTATATTGCATTGTGTCCAACTGGTGGTATGTATATTATGCATTGTAATTGTATTTACTGTTCTGTTATTTGTTTCCATATAGAGAGCATTATATGTTAAACATACCATTTGCTGCCTTTTGTGGTTAGTAGGTGTGCATTGAGTAATTGATTGATTTGCCAGAGGACCAACACATTTCTGACAGGTGTACAGATATATATACTATAAAGCTAGGGTACTGTAGGTGTGTATATTTTAGGGGTAATTTCTTGACACCCAGAGGCACCTGATACCAAGAAACTGATAGTGCCCCTTTAACCTACAGAGAGAGATGGGGGTCCCCATTCCCCTCCGAAAGATCCTATTGATTTCCTGAAGCACATGGACAGTAGAGGACCTTCTCCAAGCGTCTTTAGTAGTGAATTATGGGCTTCTAGCCTGTGCCAGACTGCGCTTGTTATTAAGCTCATTTTATTTTCTCTCAAAGTGTATATTAAAACTGAAATAAAAATGAAAATGCTAATGTTTATGCAGGGATGAAAATTAGCATATTCATTTCCCATAACAAATGATTAAAAGGAAACTAATTATATTTCTACAGGACTTGTTCAGCAGTAATAACTTTCTCATAGGTGCTACTGGAACTCTGCTTAGCAGCAAATATAATTCTCTCTCTCTGTATAACCGCTCTAATAAACACAATAATATCCTAGTATAAAGTCTAATCATTTCTATTAGGTTCACAATAAAACTTTCTACCACTGAACATAAGTTTATGGTGAATTGCGTATATATTATGAATCTAATAGGGACCTTAGATTGTAAGCTCCACTGCTCAATCTCTGTAAAGAGATGCAAAAATGCGTTAGCTCCATATAAATATCATATAATGATAATGATGATCAAGCATCAAATTCTGAGTTCTTAAGGGAAATTATGATTCATTACCTTACCTGGGGCCCTGCAGGTTCTGCCTCAGCCTGTGCTGAATACAGTGCTACCTACAGTACATCAGCAACACTGCATTCAGAGAAGCTCACCTCCATTAGAAAAATGGAAAGAGGGATAAGAAATGCCGCGCTACTCACATTTTTTCAACTATGCCCATTTTCGTGACCACACCCCCTAAATACCACGCCCATTTTTACAAAATTTGGCAGGTTATGTAAAGTTTGAACACATTCCTGGGGGTTTTATGTGTTTTTACAGTTTTGCTAATGAAAGTGAAATTGCCCTTTAAGCTGCGAGTCTCAGTTCCACCAGGAGACCTGTTTAGCTGATTAGATACAATTGTATCTCAGTGCAGGGGTTGAATATTCTAGGCTCTCTGGCAAAAGCTACTTATCTAATTGGGCCAGTTGGGAGGTCTGATGGGGAATGGTACATGGGCTTTCCTGTCATTCAGAAAGATACAGGTGAAGGAGATCACCTTACAGACTGCCTGCTAATGGCCTAATGGCACAATTTCATTACAGGGCTCTCGATAGACTTTTAATGCCATGCAAGGTACAAAGTGCAACCTGTACAGACTAGCATCCTAGGCACTACTGCTACTAGTACACCACTGGTCATAACGGGTGCAGTTTTCCATGCCTTAGTACTTTGGAATTTGCATCTGGTGCAACAGTAAATAATTTAAAAAAAAAAAACCTTGGGTAAAGTTCTAATTAAAATTCCAGTTACTGTATATGTTTGCTTAAACAATGCACGACTGAATCCATCTGGGATGTAAAGATGCTGTCAGGGGCATCATAAAGGAGACAAATACCAAAAGTTAGTGGTGGGCGTGTTCTAACCAGAAGCACAGTAGTGGAAAGCCAATCACAACTCTGAATTTACACAGGCAAAGACAGGCTTCAGCTCCCTATCAGGTCCACCTAGCTTCTGATTTGTTCCTACCTTACAGTGCAGTTGGCTGAGTGCCATTGGCAGCAAGGAGTGAAAGATGGGTTTTCAAAAAAAATGTCAATAAAGCACCAACAAATACATATTTTGCAAAGCATTTAAAAGAGTATAATGCACTGGCACATTCTTGGTTTTGAGCAGATTGAGCTTCAATGTATAAAAATGTAAAGGGACTATGATTGAAGGAGTAACTACAGTAATTAACAAGTAAAAGTTTGGTTGCCCTTCTTTAAATCAAAGTCCAACATTTGAATTAAGGAATTCTCTCCCTAACATGGCAGGACTACTAGCAGATACAAGGAAGTGTTGAAATATATGGCTACTGGTATTCAAATATATAGTACAGGTCCAAATGGCATTTGGGGTCATGAAGCAGTTACACTTTCACTCTGACTGGCGGGGCACCAGTAAAAAACCCAGTGGCCCTGGCCCCCGTGGGCCTCACAGACCTAGACCCGATCCTCGTGGGTGTGTCAGGAAAGGGAGATCAGCAGGGGACTGACCTCCCTCTCCTGACATGCCCAAGTTAAATAAAAATGTGCGGGTGCTCAGGGGAGGGGGGGAAGGATCTGGGCTTGCTGCGGGGCCCAGTGTGGAGGCAGTGGTGGGGGCCCCTTGGGGTATATGGGAGCCCCTGGGCAGCAGCCCCAGAGAGCCCTGCATAGGCCAGTTCAACCCTAACCTTGGCTGTTTCCTTAATTTGGTTTCTCCCTTTTAAATGAGAGAAGTACTTCCAGGCTACTCAAACAAGTGTTATTTCTTTCTCTACTACAAACAGGAGCTCAAAAAAAGCAAACAGAAGATCACACGGATTCAGTTCAGGAGGAATGTAAATCAGAAACGGCTGACAACTCCACTGAAGAGCACATTGAGGGGGGACACGATGCAGACGGCGAAGAAATGACTGATGGTATCGAGGAAGACTTTGATGAAGATGGCAGCAATGAGCTGGTGAGATATTGCAAAAATGTAGCTCCCCCCATGCAATAATGTAGCACCCACCCATGCAATAATGTAGCTCCCCCCCACGCAATAATGTAGCTCCCCCCATGCAATAATTAGAAACCTACACTACACGGGGAGAACATAGAAACTCCATACAGTTCCTACCCTGGTTAGAAACCTACAGGGCTCCAGCTCTGAGAGGCAGCAGTACTAATCACTACTCATATAACCGAGAAATCATTTTCTGATAATAAAAAAAAATAATAGGACAATTTATCATACCCCTGAAACTATTATTTGATAAAAATCTGGAATTTCCAACTTAAAAATTGAATTTTTTTCATAGTAGAATGATGCAGGCAGCCAGGAAAGTCTTGATAAATGGGAAAATTGTAAAACTGCTGGGTATTGGTACATCTGACCCAAAGTCCTTTAGTTTGAATTTGTCACCAACAAACTGGTCATCTCGGAGATAATATAATTGGGACCCTTGCACAGTAATCATTTTGTGTGGCCATAGTGTGTATCTATAGCAAAACATATAGATCTTTATGTAATCCCAAAAATCAAAGACTAAAGTAACAACAAAAACCCTAATTTTGTTTCTTGTTGTTGAAAATTATAAAAATGCAGTGTTCTTAGAAACCAGAATTCTGATCCAATACCCTGGGAGTTAAAACATAATGCTAATGCATTTCATAAACTAAAAGGATAATTTATACATAATATCTAATCAATCTATAATTCTAATAATCTTTATTATGAGCTTCAGTACTGTACCATAGCTTTTATAAGAGGAACCTTGTGCTCCGTGTGTTCTCCTAAACTGAGGGGATGCCCCTGGAGGTCCTAATGTTGTGTGCGGGGGGGGCTGCCCTAGATTACCCTTATTATCATCTGTTCTGTCCCCGTAGAGATCTGAGTTGAAAACAACAAGTCTATCTTGGATACACTAAAAACTACAGCAAATTATCTTTTTGTATCCTATGCTAAGGCATAAACGTGAGCCTGCTATTTGATGTAAAAGATGCACTTTTCTAACAATAAAATGTCCCCCTGTCTGGTGCTGTGGCCTTTGTACCAAGAGGGGGCTTCGGGTGCAGGGGACCATAATGGAGCACACTCAGTATGGTGCCCTATATATATTATAGGTGTCTCACCTGAATATCTAGCAAAATGAAATCCTATGTTTTTTTCTTTAAGATGGAGAATCATATCTCAGATATAGAAGACACAAGTAATTAAATTATTCTTCTCCGGTAAGTACACTGCTCTATGGCAGTGTTTTTCAACCTTTTTTGGGCAAAGGCACACTTGTTTCATGAAAAAAATCACGAGGCACACCACCATTAGAAAATGTTAAAAAATTTAACTCTGTGCCTATATTGACTATATATATAAAGTAATTCTCTTGAATAGGAATCAAATAAACACAAAGAATGTATTTTCCGGGACATTTTCTCCACAAACCCACCCCCCCACTGATTTTTTTTTTTTTTTTTTATACACACAAAAATTTTATATTATATATATATTATTATTAATTGTTTTCTTACATGTCAGGCTGCGGCATCCAGGGGTGTCCCGGGATTGTCCTCCGGTGGGGAGTAGGGCGGCTGTGCATGGGCCTGGCCCCTGGTGGATCTGGTCTGTCGGGGCAGGGCCTGGGCAGTTGCTCCCCCCGGTCGGGTTGTGCCAGGCAGGATAGTGCTGCCTCTCCTCTCTGGTTGCTCCACCCTCCTGGATCCGATGCCGGATGATGTCACAGGCAGTGACTTTGGAACCAATTCATGTGACTTGTGTAAGAACCCCTTGTATGGCCTTTTACTTCATAGAGCCCCACCTGATGCATTCTGGGTACTATGCTGTTCTGCACCTTCAAGGCAGGATTTCCATCACTGGCTGCAGGGGTTCCTGACTCACGTTTCTAGCACATATATTGGCATCTGTTTTACTTTTAGGGGCCCATTTACTAAACCCCAATTAAGCATTTATGAGATAAATTCTTGTTTTTTCTAATTTATAGAACATTTCATAATGTCCACGACTTTTTCGTTAAAATTCCATGACTTTTTCGTGGTTTTCGTTAACTTCCACGAAAAAGTCGTACTTTTCGCAATGACTACAAACATTTCAGAATTCATTCAAGTTTTGGTATCATGACTATCTTTTCGCCAAGTTGGATCTGCCGAGTACCATTGAGTCCTGTGGGAAGCTTCCCAAATCATACATTGAAGGTTTCATAGCCAGAAAGGCTTTTGTGCCGTTTACAAACGTTTGGATCTGAAAATTTTGTGACTTTCGGAAGGCAATTACGATATCTTCGTACGACTGATAAAAGCATTTTCGTGATATTTTAGAACATCCAAAATTATCATGGTTACTATGAATTTTTTCCATATCGTGATTTTAAGCCCCAAAAATATGGACTTTAGTGAATGGGCCCCTTAAAGTATCAACAGAGCACTTCAAGGCCTAGAAAATAAAGTTAGTGAGCAAAAATGAGCCGTGGGAGGTTCTTCTGGTCAGTTCTAAGCAAAGCCGCATCACAAGACGTTCCCTTTTCTCTCTCTAAGTGAACTGACCAGGAAGTGACACCGTTATTTCAAATTCCTTATATTGGCAGTGGGAAAACTGCTAATATCTTGAAAAACAGCTAAAGTATTATTAATGTACATTATAAAATTGCATTAAAAATAAGGACTCTGAGCTATTTTGTTTCAATGGTTTACATTCCCTTTAATCATTGTAAATCAGTTCATATTTGTGGAGTTGTTCATTCCCACTGTTTGCAAATGATTAATAAAAATGGAAATTGCTCCATACACCAGTAGCGCAATATAGAGAAAGCTAATAACACATACAGAAAGGAAGCCTCTCCTGAAAATCAATGTGAATATTGTTATGGGAGGGATGCCTGGTGGGGTATGGATTTAGAAGTGAAAATTAAGACTTTATTTGTCTTTCTGGTAGGAACAAACCCGCTGTTCCTGCATGTTAATAAATGCAATGGATACTGAATTTCCATCTGTCATATAATGAGGATTAAATACACATTTGCCTTCAGATGTGTGACATGTAATGCAAATGCAGAGCCCCCTTGTCACCTTGAAAACAGCAAAATTATAAGGTTCTGGTAAAAATAATGAGATTGATTCAAAATAAAGAGGAAAAAAGCCACCAGATCCACGCTGAGCATTAGCACAGGACCTTCACCTTTTGTACCCAGACATGAAAATGACAAAATGTGTCTCGTTATGAAAAGAGAGGGTCCTTCTGTCATTCTGAGACACATTTAAAAGAGAAATGAATGAATTAATGTTATTAAATGAATGTTTTTAGCCTGTTAACAGCTATTTCCTGTTCAATCCTCTTGCAGGACTTTGTGATTAATCACAATATAGATAAGAGTAGCCATGGGATCAAATCCAAATAAAATAATACATAACACAGAGTATATTAGTTGAAAAACAACAGTAACTTACCAAACAGTAGAACATGGCCCAGGTAACCAACTAGTGACATGCGAATTAACCCACAACCTGTGGGATCTGTGGGTCTACCATTAGGTCAGACGGGTTATGGATGAAATTTGGAAGACCATTGTGGGTCCTACAGTGGCAACATTTTGCGGGTTAGGGCCAGGTGTGTGTTTGGGTTTTGTGGGTTAGGGTCGGGTGTGGGTTAGGGTTTTGTGGGTTAGGGTCGGGTGTGGGCTAGGTTTGGGTGCGGGTTAGGGTTGGGTGCGGGTTAGGGTTTTGTGGGTTAGGGCCGGGTGTGTGTTAGGGTCGGGTATGTGTTAGGGTTTTGTGGGTTAGGGTCGGATGTGTGTTAGGTTTTTGTGGGTTAGGGCCGGGCGTGTGTTAGGGTCGTGTGTGGGTTAGGGTTGGGTGCGGGTTAAGGTTTTGTGGGTTAGGGCCGGTTGTGTGTTAGGGTCGGGTGTGTGTTAGGGTTTTGTGGGTTAGGGTCGGGTGTGTGTTAGGGTCGTGTGTGGGTTAGGGTTGGGTGTGGGTTAGGGTTTTGTGGGTTAGGGCCGGTTGTGTGTTAGGGTCGGGTGTGTGTTAGGGTTTTGTGGGTTAGGGTCGGGTGTGTGTTAGGGTCGTGTGTGGGTTAGGGTTGGGTGTGGGTTAGGGTTTTGTGGGTTAGGGCCGGTTGTGTGTTAGGGCCGGGCGTGTGTTAGGGTCGTGTGTGGGTTAGGGTTGGGTGCGGGTTAAGGTTTTGTGGGTTAGGGCCGGTTGTGTGTTAGGGTCGGGTGTGTGTTAGGGTTTTGTGTGTTAGGGTCGGGTGTGTGTTAGGGTCGAGTGTGGTTTAGGGTTGGGTGCACGTTAGGGTTTTGTGGGTTAGGGCTGGGTGTGTGTTAGGGTTTTGTGTGTTAGGGTCGGGTGTGGGTTAGGGTTGGGTGCAGGTTAGGGTTTTGCGGGTTAGGGCTGGGTGCTGGTAAAGGTTTTGCGGGTTAGGGATGGGTTTAATGATGCAGGAACATTCAGTCGTAGCCATGGAATCACTTGATATGATATTTGGCAGGAGGAGGCAGGTGCCTTTGCTGCAAACTGCTAGCAATAAGGACCTTTCTTTATTAATTCTTTCTATCATGCTAATGTATTGGTTAATGTGCATTAAAAAAGTGGAGGAATGCTGTGCCAAATGTATTAATCCTTTCTCACCAATTTTAACCACAGCCATGCCAAAGGCTCACTTTTATGTTTGGAGAACAGAAGTTAAAGCACAAATATATTAACTAGACTGAAGTCACTTTTGAAGGCCATTTTTGTACAAACTACTTCAATTTTTGAAAACATACATAGGCTTAATGCTTTCTCCTGGGCAATGACACAGGGACCCCAGCAACTCGGGATACAGGGACTCCAGCATTTTATAACACATTAGTTCTAGCATTTGATGGCACAGTAGCTGCAGCATTTCAAAACACGGTGACCACAGCTTTTTAAGACGCAGTAGCAGTTTTCCATAACTTGATGACCCTTCTACGACAGTTTGATTGGTCTCTTTTGCTTGCCTGGACCTTTAAAGCTGGAATTGATTCACCATTGCAATATTGGGTGGGCTGTAAGTAGTTTCATTCCCACTGAAAATCACTGGCAGTATCTAACTGAGGAACTAGAAGTGATACAGTCTTATTCTACCAATGGATCAACTGAAATCTTATAAAAATCAATCACACGCTCCCCTTCATTTATTGACTGGGTGCTTACGCCCATATAAAGAAGAACTGTTGCTATGGGTAATAAGACCAGCAGCAAACCTTGAGCCTTTTATTACATTACCTCTGTTGTGTATAATCCATAAACAATGATTATCTCTTTGAATATTAGTCCTGTAATCATAAGGCAGTCCAGATACTTAAAGGAGAAGTAAAGGTACAATCACTTACCTTATACCCTGGACTGCTGCTCCAGTTAGGAGAAAACTGCCATATCATGTGCAGCATACACATTGAGTTGAGCTCAGAATAAAAAATGAAATATTCCAGATTAGGAACATGTCTGATGCGATCGCTACTTTGGAAGTAGGCCATTGTAGATTATTACAGAGAACAAGCATTGATAAACACAGTGAATGCTCCCGGTATGACCACTGGCGGCCTGGAATATTGCTATTGTGTGGGGTCAAAGCCATTGTTCCATTTAATGCTTGTTAAAGAAATACTGTCATGGGAAAACAACAGAAACACAGTTTTTATTTTTAATTTTGAAATTTCAAATGGGGCTAGCCATATTCTTCATTTCCCAGGGTGTCACAATCATGTGACCTGTGCTCTGTTAAACTGCAGTCACACTTTACTGCTGAGCTGCAAGTTGGAGTGATATCACTTCCCTCCCAGCAGCCGATCAGCAGAACAATGGGAAGGCAGCAAGATAGCAGCTCCCAGTAGGTATCAGAATAAGAAATCCAAGTCCGGCTTGGGACTCCTTCAGTTACATGGGAGTAGGAGAAACAAGAGGTTACCTGAAAGCAGTTCTAATGTGTAGCGCTGGCTCCTTCTGAAAGCTCAGACTCAGGCACAATGCACTGAGATGGCGCCTACACACCAATATTAGAGCTAAACAAAATACTTTTGTTGGTTCAAGAATAAAAGTTTAAATGATAGAGTGAATTATTTGCTTTGTAAATGTAGTTTAGAAATAAAAAGTACACTATAAAAATCATGATACTATCCCTTTAACCCTCTTTTGCTGGATGGTGCTCTTATCTATTCTGCTACAGAGTGTGGCCATCTAGGAACGTGCAGCAAACAAAATCTGCATGTAAGTGCTGCCTATGAATCTCTGGATTATGGCATTCTATAGCATTATTTACACTAATTTATCCCTGTCAGGCCCTATATTCATATCGGCACTCAGGCACTGTGGGTAAGCATTTTAATGACCTGCTTCTTTCATTAGCAGCTTGCATAGCTCTCATACATCTCATCTGGTCCCGCTATTCATCAGAAGTGCAGCCCCGCTGCAGCACCGTGATGTTTCATGGAGTAAATATGGGCATCAGAATATTCCCATCACTGATTTGTGGAATATTAATGTCCCTGTTCTAATGAAATATGTGCAAGAAGGTTCATACTGATGCATCTTAGTTGCTGTGTAGATTCAACAGGATTGTTTTGTGATTTCCAATTACAAATGACCCTGCTAATAGGATTTTCATTAAAGTAATTTAATATTAAGTAAAGGGTTTTGATTGTGTCTAAAAATGTATCATTTAATAGTGTTGGGTGGATTTACTTTTACAGGCATATAAACTGGGGGTGTCAGTTAGTATGCCCTGTGAGCAAACTCTCTACCTACCCAGGTATCTTACTGAGGAAACCAGATGCACCATTCTCCTCTGCTGCCAAGTGCCCATTGCAGTGAGTTTGAGTGGGCACGTACCAGTACACATTGAAGACAACCAGCAGTGATATTGCCCTTAGCAACCAATCAGATCTTTGCTTTTGTTTTCTAACTTATAGGTGACCATTCAAATCTAATTGCTGGTTGGTTGCTAAGAGTAACATCACCAGTGATGATTTTCTCCATTGTTAAAATACACCCCTATGGCTCTATAAAATGACTACTAGTGATGAGCGAATCTGTCCCATTTCGCTTCGCCATAAAATTCGCGAAATGGCAAGAAAATTCACGAAACGGTGAAAAACTTGCAAAATGCATTTGTTGCACAATTTTTTTGTCACCCGCGTGGTTTTTGACGGGACTGTGCCCAATTTGACGCACAACAAAAAAAAAAATTCCCCTGCGAATTTTCACTGAAGTTTTGCGAAACTTCACTGCGCATCCATGCCTGCCAAAAAAATTCGCTCATCACTTATGCCGCAGGGAACACCCGGGAGCACAGGAAAAATGGCGCCATTGCGCTCTCCAGTGAAATTAATATTTGTTTTTTAATAGAAAAAGCACAATGGCCCCCTGGTGAATATCAAGTATTTATTTCATTGTAAGAGGTTTAATGACTGTCACATGATATACTTGGGGGCTATTTATGATTGCTCGAGCCTTCAGGGCCGAATGCCTCCGAAACTTTTCATTATTTGTTCCAAATGGGTTTTTGGTAAAAAATTATTTATATATAAATTATTTATATTTTTTTTATAAATAAACCCAGTAGGATTGTTTTGCCTCCAATAAGGATTAATTATATGTTAGTTGAGATCAAGTACAAGGTACTGTTTTATTATTACAGAGAAAAGGGAATCATTTAACCATTAAATAAACCCAATAGGGCTGTTCTGCCCCCAATAAGGGGTAATTATATCTTAGTTGGGATCAAGTACAGGTACTGTTTTATTATTACAGAGAAAAGGGAATCATTTAACCATGAAATAAACCCAATAGGGCTGTTCTGCCCCCAATAAGGGGTAATTATATCTTAGTTGGGATCAAGTACAGGTACTGTTTTATTATTACAGAGAAAAGGGAATCATTTAACCATGAAATAAACCCAATAGGGCTGTTCTGCCCCCAATAAGGGGTAATTATATCTTAGTTGGGATCAAGTACAAGGTACAGGTATAGGACCCATTATCCAGAATGCTCGGGACCAAGGGGGTCTTTCCGTAATTTGGATCTCCATACCTTAAGTCTTCTAAAAAATTGATAAAACATTAATTAACCCCAATAGGATTGTTTTGCCCCCAATAAGGGATTATTATATCTTATTTGGGATCAATTACAAGGTACTGTTTTATTATTACAGAGAAAAAGGAAATCAGTTTTAAAATTCTGAATTATTTGATTAAAATGGAGTCTATGGGAGACCGATTTCCGGATAAGGGGTCCGATACCTGTACTGTTTTATTATTACAGAGAAAAAGGAAATACTGTAATTTTAAAAACTAGAATTATTCGATTAAATGGAGTCTATGGGAGATGGCCTTCCTGTGATTCAGAACTTTCTGGATAATGGGTTTCTAGATAACAGATCCCATGCCTGTAATTGAAGCAACAAATGCACACAGTTGTACACACTCAGCCATATCCTACCCAAGGAATAGTACCCCATCATTTCCTTTTCCTATAATTTCCTGTCATTTCTATTTGAATGTAACAATTCTATTTTTTGTTTATTTACAGGAATAACAAGGAGACAGAGGAGCTGGATACTGGAAAACGCACATGTAAACAATTTGTAAAGGGACTTTGGGGAAGATCCATGGGAATTCATATTTCCTTTAAGTTATTTATGACTTTAAACTGTATTACGGTCAGTTCCATGATAGAATCAAGGCGTTTTCTCCACATTTTTATCATATTGCCGCCCATAATGTTATTTGCCATATCATGGGGGGGAGATGTACACAGATGTATATTTGTAAGAGCTATTTTTTGAATAGCGCATAGTTGGTAAATATCGCATTCATGTTAGAGCTGTCGTTAGGGGCCCCGCAGGGGAAGCAGAGTAGGACCCATAGCAGCAGCGGGGACTGGACAGTAAAGGGGTCATTTATCAACATCCAAATTTTTCTCACAATTTAAATGTTTTGCGTTAAACCCCAAATATTCGAATTATGGTTCAAGATTTGTTAATATGTTCAATATTTATTTCAATATAAGTGCAAAATATCCGCATGTACAAACTTGAGTTCATGTAACAGTCAGTGGGAGTTCTAAGCAAAATGAAACCACTTTTTCAGTTGCAGATTTTTCAGTTTTTCGAGTTTGTAAACAAATTCGAGGTATTTGAGTTTTTCATATTCAGATTTATAAATAAATAAGTAGAAAAAAACCTCTCAAGTTCACAAACTCCATAAATCGCTAAATAAGCCCACAGCGACAGCTGATTGGCCGCACGTTGGGCAGTTGCCTGCGCGGCACTAAAGGCAGCCCCGACTTGTGTGTAAACAATCAATTTTGAAACTCTAATTATTGAATGGTGTTTGTGTGAGTCAGTTATCTCTACGCGGTGCGTTTGCGCTCTGTGCTTCTGGGCAGAAACCCATTCATTCAAGATGTAAATATTTCCGATGTAACTGTAACACTGAGTCTCTACAGTGAGATCAGCCAACGCTCCGTTCTGTTCTTCCCCCGCTGTAACTGCTTTTGGTTTATGCAGATTTATGTATCTCGGATGTATGAAACATTGCTTAAATAAATGAATTTCTTGTAACTGACTACAGGAAAAAGGCCATCTTTAATAATCCTTTTAGAGGCCTCAGTGTGAAACAGGAGGCAACCTGACTTATCCTTTGGGTCATCAAACACATCGGTGCATATTTGGTAAAAGACGAGGAAACAACATTTTAGTAAAGTTCTCCTCACTGCGCCAGATCTCATATTTACTAAACATGGCAGTGAAGAGAGAAACAAGTTTTCTGTGATTCTGCACATACAATTTATGCCACAAAGGGAATGATCCATGTGGAATATGGAGGTGATGTGGTTAATAAGATGCAAAAGTGGCCTGTCTTTGGTTACATTAATCCAAACTTTCACCCTTTAGTAAATATGCCCTTATGTTGGAGATTTATTAAAGGGGTAGTTTACCTTCAAATATTTAGAAATTTTATAGAATTCTGAGCAACTTTTCAATTGCCCTTCATTTTTTTGTAGTTTTGGCATTATTTGCCTTCTTTTGACTCTTTCCAGTTTTTTAATGGGGGTCACTGACCCCCGAAGTAAAAAATCTGTTGCTTTGTGAAGCTACAATGTTATTGTTATATTATATTACTTACCTTTCTATTCATATTCTAACGGCTCACTCACACAACCATATAGCTGCTAAAATTTCAAACTGTAGAAGCTGCTGAACAAAAAGTAGCAAAAACCACACATAAAAAAAAATGAAGAACAATTGCAAAGTGTCCCAAAATAGCACTCTATACATCATACTAAAAAAAAAGGTGAACAACCCCCTTTAAAGCTTGAGATGATCTACCAAATGGCGATGAAGTCAATGGGAAGTGCATTAGGTCTACGAATGCTTTGTTCTCCCTATTAAAATTTGATTGTGACCAACCTGGTCAAGGTTTTTTGGAAAATATTTTAAAAGGAGCAATTGAACTATGGTAAAATAATGTGGCTTGTTTTAACTTGTTTTCCTATTTTAATTAGTACCCCCCTAATTTTCATGGTCTAATATGCTGATATCAGCGTGAGCCAGAAAGTTAGAATGCCCAGCTGGAAAACAGCATGACTGAATGGTTTGCAGCAGAAAAAAAGTGGAGCAGGTACAGTAACAAACTGCTTCTCTCACCAGAGCTGTATTTACCATATAAACACTCAAGGGCCTATGGACGGCAGCTTTTCTTTTGGGGGGGGGGGGGTCCTCAGATGCCTATTTGGTAAATAATTTTTTGTTTTATGTAAAAATGACCCCTTTTCACTACAAGTGAAAAGAGAAGGGGAGGGAATAACGGGCTCCTGTCCCCATCCATAGCACACTAGAAGTGACATCACATGCCCGGATGTGATGTCACACAGAGCACATTGCATGATGATGTCACTTCCGCCAATGGGCGCAGCAGCAGTCTGGCAGGGCAGAACTGGAGCAGAATACAGTCTTGTCTATCATTTGGCTAAATCTAACAGTTATTTCTAAAGAACCAACATATTCTGCATGGGTGTACAGTTAACACTGAACATACAGATTACATAGAAAAATCCAACTGATACACAAGCTACAGAGGGCCTTGGTTGAAGGAGTTTACACTGAACATACAGATTACATAGAAAAATCCAACTGATACACAAGCTACAGAGGGCCTTGGTTGAAGGAGCTTACAAGCTAAAATATGGATTTCTGTAGAGGTGGATGGACAGATGCCTATACACACACTGACACCAGGCTTCTCATTGCTCACACATTGCTGCACAGCTTTAATACTTTTTCCATCTCTTTTATTTCTTACAAATCATTTTCTCAATTGGCATCTGCATGGCACTGCGCATAGACGAGCGCTATAAAGCCAATTACCAGCCAGCGAGGGGACGCGCCGTCAGCACTGCTTAGAAATCTGCTGGAATTAGAGGAAGACGAGCTGCCATAGAACCATAAGGGGATGTGCATTTGCAAAAATAATGGAACAAATTATTTTAAGCTGAGCAAAGGATATAAATGCTTTATTTTATGCCTTTTTAGATACAAAATCCCCCCCTTCCTTTATTTAAAATAGTTTATATTAGTTTTAAACTATTTAAAATTCCCTACATATATAAATATAAATCTCACTTGGATTCAGGGTAATATTTAATCATATTCATCTATCATAAATCTGTCATCTATCTGTATTATTTATCTATCTGTCATCATTCTATCTGCCATCTATATATCTGTGTCATTTATCTATCTATTTACCTATTAAAACTATCTTTCTTTGATCTGTCTATCTATCTATCATCAATATGCCATCACTCTCACCAGCCAGTGAGGGGAAGGGGAGAGAATAAATACAATGCTGTTAAATGCTGGAACCGCTATATTCATGTGGAAGTGCAGGACCTGAGGGCAGGGGGATGATGTGCCCCCTTGTTTTGTACTTTGCCATCTGTAAATTAGTCCTCTGTTCATTTATCTATCTGTATGCTTTTCAGTCTTTCATACATTTCTGTGGCTGTTCATATATACAGTATAATCCAGTTTAGTTCTTTTAGTAATCCTGATTAGTGCAAGAAGTAGCGCCTATGCGTTGTTCTACTTCCATGCCCAGCCTACCCACTGTTCTACTTCCACTCCCAGCCTACCCGCTGTTCTACTTCCACTCCCAGCCTACCCACTGTTCTACTTCCATGCCCAGCCTACCCGCTGTTCTACTCCCACACCCAGCCTACCCGCTGTTCTACTTCCACACCCAGCCTACCCGCTGTTCTACTCCCACACCCAGCCTACCCGTGTCCCCCACACCCAGGCCTCCCGGCTTGTTTCTACTGCCCACACCCAGCCTATCGCAGCTGTTCCTACCTTCCACAATCCCAGTCTGCCCGCTGTTCTACTCCCACACCCAGCCTACGCACTGTTCTACTCCCATGCCCAGCCTACACGATGTTCTACTCCCACGCCCAGCCTACCCGCTGTTCTACTTCCATGCCCAGCCTACACACTGTTCTACTTCCACGCCCAGCCTACCCGCTGTTCTACTCCCACCACCCAGCCTACCCGCTGTTCTACTTCCACGCCCAGCCTACCCCGCTGTTCTACCTCCCACGCCCATGCCCAGCCTACACTGCTGTCTTACTCCCACACGCTGTTCTAACTTCCACGCCACTGCCCGTTCTACCCCACGCTGTTCTTCTTCCGTGCCCAGCCTACCCACTGTTCTACTTCCACATCCAGCCTACCCGCTGTTCTACTTCCACGCCCAGCCTATCCGCTGTTCTACTCCCACGCCCATGCCCAGCCTACACGCTGTTCTACTCCCACACGATGTTCTACTTCCACGGCCAGCCTGCCCGCTGTTCTACTCCCACACGCTGTTCTACTTCCGTGCCCAGCCTACCCTCTGTTCTACTCCCACACCCAGCCATTCTACTCCCACACCCAGCCTACGCGCTGTTCTACTTCCACACCCAGCCTACCCGCTGTTCTACTTCCATGCCCAGCCTACATGCTGTTCTATTTCTATGCCCAGCCTACCCGCTGTTCTACTTCCACTTCCAGCCTACCCGCTGTTCTACTTCCACATCCAGCCTACCCGCTGTTCTACTTCCACGCCCAGCCTACCCACTGTTATACTTCCACTTCCAGCCTACCCGCTGTTCTACTTCCACATCCAGCCTACCCGCTGTTCTACTTCCACGCCCAGCCTACCCTCTGTTCTACTCCCACGCCCAGCCTACCCACTGTTATACTTCCACATCCAGCCTACCCTCTGTTCTACTCCCACACCCAGCCATTCTACTCCCACACCCAGCCTACGCGCTGTTCTACTTCCACACCCAGCCTACCCGCTGTTCTACTTCCATGCCCAGCCTACGTGCTGTTCTACCTCTATGCCCAGCCTGCCCGCTGTTATACTTCCACTTCCAGCCTACCCGCTGTTCTACTTCCACATCCAGCCTACCCGCTGTTCTACTTCCACGCCCAGCCTACCCACTGTTATACTTCCACTTCCAGCCTACCCGCTGTTCTACTTCCACATCCAGCCTACCCACTGTTATACTTCCACTTCCAGCCTACCCGCTGTTCTACTTCCACATCCAGCCTACCCACTGTTATACTTCCACTCCCAGCCTACCCGCTGTTCTACTTCCACATCCAGCCTACCCGCTGTTCTACTTCCACGCCCAGCCTACCCACTGTTATACTTCCACTTCCAGCCTACCCGCTGTTCTACTTCCACATCCAGCCTACCCTCTGTTCTACTTCCACATCCAGCCTACCCACTGTTATACTTCCACTTCCAGCCTACCGGCTGCTCTACTTCCACGCCCAGCCTACCCACTGCTCTACTTCCACGCCCAGCCTACGCGCTGTTCTACTTCCATGCCCAGCCTACGTGCTGTTCTACTTCCATGCCCAGCCTACGCGCTGTTCTACTTCCATGCCCAGCCTATGCTGACAGTTGGACAGTAATAGCTAAAAGACTGTATAAAATAAAAGTTTAATGGTGGGATATGGCCGGGGCTGATGCTCAGACAGCCCTACTAGTGAGTGATTCGCTGTGCAGTGATTTGTGGTGCAGATATTGTTTGCCTATTACAGCTCAGAAGAGTCCGGATGACAAATGGATTTTTCTTGCATTGTGACATCTCAGTGTATAACAGCAATGATACGCTCCATAGGGCTCAATGATTCAATGATTTGCAACTCACAAAGTTTCTTACATGTGCCAGAGCTCCTAAAATTGTCTTCATCCAACACCGACAGAGGGGAATTCAGGAAAGATGTCTGTTTCTGTTGACTCTTGTTTCTCGGTTGGTTTCTATATGATCCTCATTGCACCATATTTTTTTTATCTGCAGTAGATGGGGGAGATCCTCATTGCACTGTATTCAGTATATTCACTTATCAGCAAACAGTGACTGCAGCTTGGTTTTCTTGTAGGGCCAATATAATAGGGCCAAGACAGCGCTTGGCTTACTACAGGGACAAGAGGAGCATTTGCCCTAGATGCCCCATATCAGGGGGTTGGACAATGCAGGGTTATATACATATTACACTGAATCCAATCCATCACAGGTATTTGCATCAATACCGCACTTGTTGCACTGGGCACCTCTCTCTCCCCCACCTTCTGTTCCACATTATGTGCAGTTGCGCCTATTGATGCCGGGGAACCCTGGAAACACTGCCACCTCCAAACCAGGCGTTAGTTCCAAGGTTCCCACAGTGGCCTTGGTCTCAGCAGAACAAGTGTCAAACATGGCTCTTGTGCCAAATGCCAAAAATGACGCCAATTTGCAAGTGCAATTCCATCAATTCCAGTGCATTGACTGCAGTTGTGTCAGAGGCATCTCCTCCAGCGACTGCAATTACACTGGAATCATAGGGAATAAATGCTGCAATGTGGGTAAAAAACATGTTGATTGTATACAGAAGTGCTTTTTGTGGTAAGTAAATGAACCCTTATATGTCTGCACACTATTAAACCGTACAATTACACACAGTATGGGTATGTTGGCTGTACCTATGAAAAATGTAAGGTTGAGGAACTCATACACAGTATGAAATAATACAGTAAAAATAATATTAAAAGCAATTTGTGAAATATTCTTTAAACCTACCCTGCAGTTTAGTACATGTTTAGAATAGAGACCGTTCTCCTTTACCCTCAGCTGTATTCTAAGAAAATCTGCAAATGGTCTCTATCTTTTATTTCTTTGCGGTTTGTGAATTATTTACCTATTTGTGCAGCTGTCTGGCTTAGAATGCTAACAACTATCTGGATTCTGGGACTTATGGATTCTTGCAAGCAGCAGCTGCTGGGAAATCAGAATGGAAGACAAATAGCAGAGGGACTGAACTTAAATATAAGCAATAAAAAGAAGAATAAATTCAAGATAAAAGCCTCTCATTAGAGTTTTCTTTTCACTGCCAGGGACAGTGACCCCGGCAACCAGACAGCATTTTCATTTGCAAGCAGAAAAAAAGCCAATTTTAAGAAAGCCATAAAAAAATAACAGAAAACAAAGACAGACTGAAAAAGTGTTCAGAATATGTCCAGCAATAGCATACTAAAAGTTTATTATAGGTGAACTTCTCCTTTAATTTCTTTTCTAACTATTTGTCAAACATTGTTCTCTAACAGGTTGTGTTTATATAGAACCACTTCTTTTATTGATGTTATGCAAACATATTCTTACTATATCAGTGCAATGAAGAGCAAGTACAAGTATAGGACCCGTTATCCAGAATGCTCGGGACCAGGGGTTTTCCAGATAAGGGGTCTTTCTGTAATTTGGATCTTCATACCTTAAGTCTACTAAGAAATCAATAAAACAGTAATTAAACCCAATAGGATTGTTTTACACCCAATAAGGATTAATTATATCTTAGTTGGGATCAAATACAAGGTACAGTTTAATTTCTACAGAGAAAAAGGAAATCAGTTTTTAAAATCTGAATTATTTGATTAAAATGGAGTCTATGTGAGACAGGGTTTCCGTAATTCGGAGCTTTCTGGATAACGGGTTTCCGGATAACAGATCCCATACCTGTACTGGTATTATAATGATTAAAGTGACAAGCGACAGTCACTAATAGGTCGGTATTGTTACTGCGCATTAAAGATGCACAGCTGCTTCTATGGAAGTGGAACTTTCAAGCAGTTTCTGCTTTAAATAAATAAGTATTGTTTTGAGTTGGACGTGTACACACGTGTACCTATCTTACACACACGTACCTATCCTACACACGGCGTCTACCTATCCTACACACGGCGTCTACCTATTCTACACACGGCGTCTACCTATCCTACACAGGGCGCCTACCTATCCTACACACACGTACCTATCCTACACACACGTACCTATCCTACACACGTGTACCTATCCTGCACAGGGCGCCTACCTATTCTACACACACGTACCGATCCTACACAGGGCGCCTACCTATCCTACACACACGTAGCGATCCTACACAGGGCGCCTACCTATCCTACACACACGTAGCGATCCTACACAGGGCGCCTACCTATCCTACACACACGTAGCGATCCTACACAGGGCGCCTACCTATCCTACACACACGTAGCGATCCTACACAGGGCGCCTACCTATCCTACACACACGTAGCGATCCTACACAGGGCGCCTACCTATCCTACACACACGTACCGATCCTACACAGGGCGCCTACCTATCCTACACACACGTACCGATCCTACACAGGGCGCCTACCTATCCTACACACACGTACCGATCCTACACAGGGCGCCTACCTATCCTACACACACGTACCGATCCTACACAGGGCGCCTACCTATCCTACACACACGTACCGATCCTACACAGGGCGCCTACCTATCCTACACACACGTATCGATCCTACACAGGGCGCCTACCTATCCTACACACACGTACCGATCCTACACAGGGCGCCTACCTATCCTACACATACGTACCGATCCTACACAGGGCGCCTACCTATCCTACACACACGTACCTCTCCAGTTCTCCAGCCGGCGGCACAATACTCCTTCTGGCCATTATAATGTGTAGAGCCTACAATATAGTGTTTACAGTGCTCTATCACTCAGAAGCCAGTTAATGAGACAGGCCCATGCTTTGCCCAAGTAACAATCAAGGCTGTTAATAAGTAAAGTCTGTGCATTCATTACAGAGGCACATCAGGTTCATGCTATATAACAAGCATACTCAAAAGGTTGATTTGTAGTCATAATCTTACAAAACCTTCATGTGTTTCTGTTTTACCCTTTCAATTACCAGGCGCCATTGTGTTCTACCAGAGAATGGATGTTTCTCGACAAGAGTTTCTTTTATTTCTCCCTGACAGAGACTTCTGTGCGGATTTGCCTGCTACATTCATTAAAATTGTATTTTACAGCCCTGAATGTGAATCTGTAACACTGCAGCCTGTGGAGACATTTGATGGAAAGCTTATCGGCCACGGGAGCCAGAATGGAAACAGGAAATGGAGAGAGTTTCTGATTAACAAAAGATTTTTCATTAAATGGGAATACATAATCTGTTTGCCATTAATGATCCCCCTGCGAAAGCAGCTCAGACAGAAAGCATGGCCCATCCCATAGAGGAGTCAATTAGAAGGTCTTAAGGTTTCAAATCAAAGCATTATCCATATTAAATCAATATCTTTCCTTTGTCAGCATTTCCCATGGGAGCCTGTGTGCAAGGGGTTGCATTTTGTAATTCCAGTTTCTTATATGGAACAGAGCGAAGGTGGAAATTGAGGGGGAGGTATCCTATAAACACTCTGATGTTAGAGAAACTGTAATACAGGTAAGGGATCAGCTGATAATTATGTACAAACAATATAACGCACATAGTCAGCTCTAAAGTGCAGAGATAACTAACAGGCCAATCATTGACCCCATTTTCATTGAAACCCTGTTAATGTCAGTGGCAGCTGAGAAGGCTGTAACCTATAGCTAGGGTAACCGCCGAGTCCGACTGCAGCAGGGAATGGCTACTCCCTTGGTAATAGGATTTCCATTAGCTAACGTGCAGCCAGTCATATGGGGACACACACTAGGCCCATATAAATATGTCATATATAAATATATAATATATTAATATATATAAATATGTCATATATTTAAACAAAATAAAAAATGTTTATTTTTTATTCACTTTAGAGCAGTACTTGTCAGGTTTTCTGTTAATCAGTAGATGCAGTTTGTTTCCTCTGCTTGACTAAACTTTCTTATTTCTGTTTCTCTATGTATGTTTCTACTGTACAGTGCTGCGTACATAAGTAGCGCTTTATAAATAAAGATATACATATATACATGTAATCTTGTTTAGGCAATGACGGTGGTTAAAACATTGTTAATCCTGGGGATCCCACCCATTAGTGTGAACAGGAAGCACTTTTGGGACTGTGGTACTATATACCGTATATACTCGAGTATAAGCCGAGTTTTTCAGCACTAAAAATGTGCTTAAAAAGTAACGCTCGGCTTATACTCGGATATGTACGGTAACTGCACTCAAGCTACATGCAATGCATTCGTTGCGCGCGCATGACGTTCGACATCACGCATGGCGCAATCATGCGCACACAACCCTCCCTCCCGTGGCTGACCTCGCTGTGCAGGACATCGCGTGCGACGACCATGCCTGTCTTGCTACCGCGCCGCGCGCGTGACATACTAAGCGGCCATGCAGCATTGAGGAGCACCTCCCACCTGGTAAGACCTTGCCTGCCGTGCTGCGCGCTGTGCGCAGGACATTGTGCGTGCAGATCCCATTCATGCATGTTACAGGTATGGGACCTGTTATTCTGTTTAGACAATAGCAATAGCAGTTCTTATTTATGACCTTGTGTAACCCATTAGGATTTTGCTACTTACCTTGAAGGTAACTTTTAAGTGAGTTCTCTGTGATGACAACTTCTGAATTCTAGCCCTGAGGCTGTGATCTTTTTGTCCATGGCTCTCACAAATAGCCAAGGTATCAATGGGACACTGGAGCTCTGGCCCTTAGGGCCAAACATTTACATCATTAGGTATTTACTTTAGACACTATTTCCTGGCAGCCATTAATAGGTGTCATTATCTAGCCTCATCTCCATGAGAGATTACCATATGCTGGGAACAAAGGCATGCAAATTCCTAGAAACCCATTCAACTGTTTAGGGCTCTGGTACACAGGGAGATTAGTCGCCCGCGGCAAAACTCCCTGCTCGCGGGCGACTAATCTCCCCGAGTTGCCTTCCCCCTGCCATCCCACCGGCGAACATGTAAGTCGCCGGCGGGATGGCAGACGCGGCGGGGCGATTTCGGGAAATCGCCGAAAAAGACTCGCGAGTCCGCGTCTGCAGGGAGTTTTGACGCGGGCGACTAATCTCCCCGTGTACCAGAGCCCTTAGGTGCAATTGTTGCCCTGTAACATGAAACACCCATCAGGCCAGTTAGCACATATATTTTTAAAGCACCAACATATTCTGTGATGCAGAATACTGTAAATACTGTTAAAGCAAAGTCAAAAATACTGATGAGTGTTTCATTTACATTACTTGATTACCATTATTCAATATTATCAACCCATCCAGGCTTGATGTTACCTTTATCTAGATTATTTAAAACCTCTCCAAAGTGGAATACACTTTAACTGTTTTTTTTCAGTATTTGCATTAGAAATCCAGTTCCCAGTTCCTAAATATATGATAAATATATGATAACGCACATTGCAAACAACCACTGATGCTGCAGATTGAATCAGTCAGGCTCCATGGCTGCACCATTGAGGGGCTTATACTTGAGTCAATAAGTTTTTCCAGTTTTCTTAGGTAAAATTAGGTACCTCAGCTTATATTCGGATCGGCTTATACTCGAGTATATACGGTATATATATATATACTGTATATACACACACATATTCATGGATTCTTTTCTACTTTAACGGCTTCCTAATATTATCTAATATTTAGTCAAAACGCCAAAGTGTCCCACCTTGCACAGCAGCTGTGACTGTACAGACTTCTTTTTTCATGTTTAAAGTTTACCTTTTGAAGGCGTGTATTGGCCATATCCATTGAGATGCAGCTGATTAAGAAAAGTCATTTAAAAGGATTGTCCAAAAAATCCCAAGCCCTCCCCAAACAAGGAAATATTCGGAATAATATTCTGTTTTCAACTTGCAAAACAAACAGTGGCTCTGCAGGAAGCGCTCACACCTCAGTACCCACCATGCATTGCTGAATCCTTCCACAGCCTTGAATATTTCTTTGCAGACATAATATCCAGCCAGGAGATAGTCAGGGAGACTCGGGCTTGCATTTCAAAACGCTCATTATAATCTAATGCTCCATAAGAATTCATGGTAGAGAAATGTCAGGAAACATCTGCCTTTCCAGTTAAAAGAGTGAGTTTTTATAGATCATTTGATCTCCTAGCAGGTTATACTGTACATACTGTTCTAACACTAATTTGGTGATCTGCTAAAGATGCAGAATGTATAACATCACCAAGTATTCAGTTCATCTTGAAAATAATTGCTAAGGATATGATTAATGCAAAACCAAGAATCACAAGGGGTCATTAGCTCTGGCCCTAACGCCTGCCAAAGGGAAGGCAGTAAGTAAAGCACCAAACTGCAGTCCATGCTCACTAACTTGCCTGTCTGGCTGACAGTAGGGGGTCTGAGGGGGACACTTATAGAGTGCTACTGAGTGCTGGCAGAGTTTTATTCATTAGGCAGGATGAAGGTCTCTAAGCCCCATTTTGAAGCACAGAGACAGTAATTCTTTGTTGTGCAGGGAAGGGCACAAAGTGCAGTAAACATGGTAGCTTGTGCCTGTTTTTTTGCAGACTCTCCCCTATGTTAATTACTCCTACAGTTGTTTAAACCCCCCTAAATAGAAAGGAAAATGCAAATGAGATGGCTGCCCCCCCCCCCCGCATACAGTAGGTTTAGTAAGGCAAGATGGCACCAGTGGAGCATGATGGTAGCAGGGCGTATGGCAGGGCAAGATGACAATGGTAACACTGTATATAAAGTAAATTGTCCAGTCAGGGTTGGACTGGGCATGGGCTGGGAAAAATCCCGGTGGGCCCCAGCGGCCCAGACCCGACCCTTGCTGCACTCCCCCTGCCCGACCGCTACTGCCCCGACACGTTAAATTTAAGCGCTCGGGGAAGGACGTCGGGTGGGGTGGGGAGGCTATGGGCGCGGGCCCTGGTGGGCCCTCCACACCCCAGTCCGACCCTGTGTCCAGTGCCCTTTTAGCAACTCACTGACCATAAGCTTGAAACTACAAACAATTGGGCCCCAGAGTGGCTTTGGCTACAGCTTCCCATTGCAATATGCTCAAAATCTCCTCCACAAATTCTCCACTCACCTTTCCATCCACTAAACTGAACTCAGACAGAACAATGCAGCATCATGGCACTACATATGGTGCATATATATTATATTTCTCTTGGGCATATCCTACAGCAGTATTCCCCAACCAGTGAGTCGTTAGCGACATGTTGCTCCCCAACCCCTTGGATGTTGCTCCCAGTGGCCTCAAAGCAGGTGCTTACATTTGAATTCTTGGCTCGGATATAAGCTTTGGTTGCACAAAAATCATATGAACTGCCAAACAGAACCTCCTGTAGGCTGTCAGTCCATAGAGGGGTTATCAAATAGCAAATCACAGCCCTTATTTGGCACCCCCAGGAACAGGTTTTATGCTTGTGTTGCTCTCCAAGTCTTTTTACATTTGAATGTGGCTCACGAGTAAGAAAAAATTGGGGACCCCTGCCCTACAAGCACCAGAAAATGTCATGGCGAGCAAAAAGTATAAAAAGTATTTACGGATGGAACCAGCGTAATCTGAAATGGAATTCAAGGCTACTTTAGGCAGCGCAGGTGCAGTGAGATGAGATATCATTTAGATAGCACTCCAGCAACATCTGCAATCTTATGTATTTATATGGAAATGAAGCAATCACCTACAGGATAAAAACCTACAGCTCTCGTACTTAACCCTTTCTATCTGTGCATGATTACTCATTGCTACATTTGTCAAATCACAAAGCAGATTCCTGGACTTCAACCAACTAATCAGAAGTTTGCTTTCGCACAGGTGAACAGTAAATGCTGTTTGCTTATTGGTTACAATACCTGGTGCAAACTTTTATTCCCATAGAATACACTTTTTTAATGTCCTCGGTAGGCCAACCCGATGAGAATCCACTAGAGGATGAAGATGGGGTAAAGGACATATTTCAATATTTTCCATAATCATTCCAGAAGATATCGTTATATACAATTTGCCACTATATTGTATTGTACACTAAATTATTTGTAATATATAACAGATTAATATGTATAGATAATATGTATATATAACTGCTAAAGTAAGCAGTATCTGCCTGCCCTATTCTCAGTATTCACTGCTGATTCAGACTATTGAAACAATGCAGAGGAAGCTAGCTGTCCTCCAGCCTCCACTACATATCCCACAATGCTTTGCATACTTCTAGCCTGGCTTCAGTGTTTCAATAGCCAGAACCAGAAGTGCAGAGAATAGAAATAGTATGGGACAAACAGATACCGCTTTCCAAAGCAATTACATCTACAAATACATGTTTAAAGCACAGAAATCATGTAATGAATGTGTATTGGAAAGTTGCATAGAATGACATTAGGGCTCATTTATGGCTGCAAGTGCAGTGAGCAAAGTGAAATTTTGAGCAAAATCAACATTTTCTCCTGAAATGCACTGTTTATTGACAGAATTCCAGCATTGTAGCAAACACAACCAGCCAATTCTCTTGATGCAACTGTGTCTGATTTACCAAAATGGATGCAACTGTGTGTGCACTTCATCCCAAATCAATTGCAATTGTGCCTAATATTTTCCAAGTCCGTCTACGCAATTTCTAGTGTTCACTGGCATCTTGTCCAGTGTTCACCATTCTGTTGCCCTATTCTTTTGTCACAACTGAACTGCGCCAATTGACACTGGGCACTGAGGAAACTATGGAGCTACCACCCAGTCAAGAGGTGGCAGTATCTCCAGGGTTTCCCTTTTGTCAATAGGCTCAGCTGCACCCAGTTTGGTATAGAAGGCAGGAAAGACTGAGCGGCGCCAAGTGCAACTATAGGGAGGAGCAAGGAGCACATTTTGACCCAAGTACCTTTAATGAAAGTTCTTTTATGCACAACTGACCTGTGGGGTAAGTGCAAGTTGCCCACTGCACTTGTGGATGTAAATGAGCACTATTTTCTTTCAGTAGGTAAAAAGTTTTAGGTTTATATTCCCTATGATTCTAGAAAAGGCAAAAATGTCTGGCCTTTTTCCATCTACACGGCCAGAACTAAAGAGGTGCGTTCCCAAAGTCACATTTAATGTACATTTTCTGCAGTCTCAAAGGATTAAACAATTCACAAAGCCTTTCTATTGGAAGGCATGGATTCTTAGTTGTGATAATAAAATAAGACAAGCTTTCTTTGACATTTTCCAGCTACATTTCAGTATAATTAATTACTTTCTATAAATAGGCATTCAATTTCAAAGGGAAAATGACATTAGACAATACTGTGAAATGCTCAAGTATTTCAGTTTTGCCTATGTACATGGGATTTTAGAAATTTGTGGGGGTGAAGTAAAGCAAAAGAAATGCTGTTTATATCTCTCCTGCAAATCTATAAGTTCAGCATATTTTCAGTCTACCTAAAGGTGGCCATACACATTGGTCGATCTTCTCCTGATATCAGGTTAATTTGATTGTTTGGTCCTAGGCATAGACTATTGTACTACACATGTAGTACATTTTTTTGGCCAGTTACAATGTAAGGGCTATGGCACAGGCAGCATTTTACTGGTTACTGGCTATGGCAGCAAAAGAATATAAATAAAGCTGTATGCCACTTCTGATCAAATGGAATGTTCCACAATATCCTGGTTAGAGTTTTCAGTCCTGCTTACCGGGTAACTTATGGCTCTTCCATTAGTAGGGGAGGTTTGCCCAGTGTGTTTATTCTATCTTGGTTAAAAATTCAAAAATCTAAAAATGACCTCTGGTTGTCCCACTGCTTAGTGTGTATTGTATATATTTTAAATTGTTTTAATATGCAGCTGGAACAAGGTCCCTGTCCCAAAGAGCTTGCAATCTATTAGAAAGAGGAGACAAACAAAATGTTAATCTATTTGACTCTTTAGGTGGGCACCATACATACATAGGCAGATTTAAACTGCCAATCCGGCCCCTTCAGACCATGTCAGTAACATATCTACCCATATATGGGGCCCGCTAATCAGGCAGGTTTGATTTTCCTGTCGGATCAGGGATCGCATTGGCTCGCTGAAAGCTCGTAATTCCCATTGTTGTAATCCATTTGTTTGGCACCAAGGGTGGGAATATTGCCAGCGTTGCCAAATGATCTTATAGTGTATGGCCAGAGAATCCTGTGAAAACTGCTTGCACTCTCTCTGGTAATGAGAATACTAAGCCTCAAGCACGGAACTAAATTGCCCTGAAAGCGCACTTTTTATAATCTACTAAATAAGCCAATAAAAGGTATCACCTATTCTATATTGAGGCACTCATGCTGCACTGGGGGGGGGGGCAACACTGGACCCCTAAAATTGCTTTGTATGCCTTTAGCCTAGGACTTGGTGCACGTGGTGGGACTGGAAAACAATGACCCTTATTTCTGGTCAGCTCATACCAGCAATTAATTGCCAATATAAATTATAATACATAAGTGTAATGTTGTTCCATCAATTCCTGCAAGAATGTTAATTGTTTATTCTAATATGCATTAGCAGCGTAACACTGGGTGGCGTAATGAGAAAGGTTGTGTATACAGGAAGTGGAAGTGAAGGGGAGGGACACAGAGTGTGGAGAGAACAGCCAGGAATAAAGCTGAGTTCTACCCTGCTGTCTAAAATCTCCATTGGGTTTTTCTAGTTGTGCTACACCCCTGCCCACGGTCATCACAATAAGAAAGAGAACTGACTGTACATGGAATAGTTTTAATTCGTATGGGTTATGTATAGGGGAGCTCCTTTGTACATTTTGTCCCACATGTGTACCTCCATGTATCATGCATGTTGCTTAACTAATAGGTACTGAGATTGTCAGGGCCAAATACATACCAAAACCCTTTAGGATAGTTGCCTATTAATATAAAAGTATACATTTTATGATAAAATCAGTCTATATCTGCATATATCCATTAGCAATTATAAAAGCAGCAGCTTGCTTATAGGTTCTTTAGCTACATAACAGTATCAAATAAAAAGAGGAAATGCATAACTATCAGTATAAAGAAAGGACATTGAGAATGTTGCTTTGAACAACGTTTGCCTTGAAACCATTTTGCTTTACCATAACGACTACAGGATTATTATCCAATTAGATTAAAGGACAATGAAAGGTTAATATAAATTAAAAGTAAGTCTAAAGGCATTCTTTTTAAGTACTTACTGCATATCTAAATTCCCAGATCCCTGATTGCTTCTCTGAGATATGGTGCTGGCAGCCTACAGCAGTGTGAAGCCTACAGTGACATCACTGAAATCTCTCTCCCCTTCCTGTAGGTGCAAGGCACAACCTTCCTTCTGTTTCTGTCTCTATACAGTACAAAATACCTATTACTTTCTCTTTATCAAGCAGCTGAAAAAACAACTTACCTTTTCCCTTTCCACCTGACCAGACAAACAGCTTCAAAAGAAAAATTAATAGAAGGACAAAGGGGGTAACTTCAGGTTCCTGCCCCTCGTGGAAAAAAACATTTCTGGACATTTTTTGTACAAAATTATGGGTGACCTGCAACAGGAGCAAAATTGTGGGTCACCTGCAATAACCCCCCACAAACTTGCAGTTGACTACCTAGGAGGCAGGCCCCCGTACCCTGCTGCGGAATCTGCTTCCTTGGTAGTTACTGTACTGGGATGTATCATATAAATATAAGAGGATACAACTACAGGCAGCAGTAAGTGCTTACGGCACAGTATCAAATCTCTCTCTATCTGTTTTTAGTAGAACGAGACGAGTTGGAAAGCACAGATGGAATGTTCCCAGGTATGCAAATGAATAAGGAGCAAGCATTTCATTTTGGAGTCATTAGCTTCATGGATTGGCGGTTAAGCTAAGGAAAAATGCTCTGTGGTTATTCAGCTGTCATATTATCGACTTGGCTTAGTTTGCTGTACGGCTAGAAAGTAATGAAGTAGATCATAGTGTTCCTTCTCCCCAGCTCAGAGCTTGTGCTTCTGTTCTAGTCGCCTGTTTCATGCTATTGAGTGCAAGCAGAGACGAGGTAAAATTATCTTTTACATAATTCAGAGAGCAGATTTCCCTCTGGCTCCGGAAAAGCTTTTAAACTATAACAAAATCCTGGTGACGTCTTTGAAGGGAAAGTTATGGCCCTTGCCAGTGATGTATAAATTAACCCAACTGGGGGAAAAAAATAATTATAGCTACACTATAAATATATATATTTTTTTTCTGAAGCCCTTTTGTTTTGGCAAAGTCATGCTTTCTAATACACAAAATAAATAAAATCAGTAAAAGGGGACCCAATGCCTAGCTGTAGTGACTGTTGAATAAATCTGTTTCATAAATAGATAATCTTTATTATATTCCTTTAACAATTATTTATAGATTTGATGATTTATTTATTTAACCTAACCTTTTCCTGGCTGCAAATACCACATTCAGGCTTTGAGTCTCTAAAAGAGTCTCTGACAGTCAGCAGTTTGCAATAAACTATTGATACACGGCATTGCTGAGTTGTTTGCAGTAGGTAAAAACATTGAGATAGTACATTTATACACCATTTGTAGCTTAAAAAACTTACATTGACAAATGAATATTAAACATCAGCTAGAGTTTAGATGCATGATTATATCAATAACAATTCTTACATTAACTCCTTGGGAGGTTGCATCCAGTCAATCATTTGCCTTTTCAAATACCCAAATAACCAGTTACATACAGATCACATTCAACCTATATTGTAATAACCAGTAATAAATAAAATCCCAAACCTATCATTTGCACTAGAGCAGCACAGCACTACTTTTGGCACACAACTGGCAGGAAGAAATTACGGGCAACACAAAAGGGTTTATAGGACCCTGAACTATCCATAAATCCTATGGACATAGAAAATTTGGACCACTGATTGCATCCAGCTGAAGAAGTGGTCAAAACACCATGAATAAGAAGTGCCATGTATGAAGTACATACAGTAAACATCATTGCTCCATGTCATTGCTCCATACGCGACACTCCTCATTATGCAGTGAGGGGAATGTAGAGCGCCAGTCTTCTCTAAAGGTGGGCAGCAAAGTGTAAGGTTACTCACCTTCAGGTATGCACTTCAGCTTTAAACAAGGCCTGACGGAACACATTATCTTATATATTTATACTTATATTTTTTAATGCTGTGCACAGGTCTACACTGGGATTCAGAATAGGCTCTGGCATTGCAAGTACACAAAGGCCCAAACAGCCCCCCAAAACTTCATACACTGGCACTGCACTTCAGGTCAGCATAAAAAGCCGCAACAGTTAATATCAAAACCATTCTTTGCACATCTTAAAAACACAGCTTGCGGTCTTACGTGTTTTGTTTCGAATTTCAGATGTAACTGCTCGAGTACAAAGTTTTGGGCTGGAATACGCTGCAGTTGCTTGCACCAAGGGCCAAAGCAATGCTTCTGGGTGCAGGCACAGCTTTCAGGTTTTTAAAGTGTAGGGACAGATTCTCGCCCTGCGCTTATCTGCAGGCTGTGAATCTACTATCTACCATGCTCTTGGTTATTAGGGGACATTTACAATTCCCCATGCAGTTTGTAATCAACCTGTTTTTTGAACTTTTCCCACTACATGGGGCATTGTGTAAGCAGTTGCAGGCCTAGTTCTGAGGGTTGCAGCCCCTTAAACAAATACAGCGTGACTGTGTTAGCTGGTACTTTATAAGTGAGGGGGGCAGTGGGAGGCTAGTAGGCACCCCCTTCTCCTGTCCTAAGGCAGGTGGTAAGGACAGGCCTGAGCTCCATCTCATGAAGCTACTCTCTGCTCTGAATTTTTATCCAGCACTTGCTGCCGAGAGTAGCGGAACCCTGGGCGCAAGTGCGTCCTGTTCTTGGGTCCCTTAGTGCTCTTTCACTTGTGCCCAGGGGTTCAGTAAATTATTCTGTAGTCTCGCCGGCTACTCTTTACTTCACAAGCTCCCTGTCAAACCGGTGCACGAGCCTTGTGTTGTGAGGTGCTTTGGGGGCTCTTACTGCACTGGATCCCTCTGGTTATAGCAATACGGTGTCATTGGTCTAAAGTCAAGTCCTGTGTGCAGTGTGGGCTGTTCATTTAATATTTGAAAAAGCTACTATTTGTGAAGCTACAAATTAGCAGATAAAAAACAAGAAAGAAAAACAAGCTACGGTAATAATGTATAGTGTGTAACACAACAATGGGAGCTGTACATTATTACTAAGCATTTAAAAGTAACAACACAATACGTCACCTAATGGGTGCAGAAATAAAATGATCCTATCTATATTGCAAGATGTGCAAAAAGAAACAGCAAAGTCGTAACTGGGTAATGGTAATAAAATGTCTTTCCTTGCATTTTGAAAATGAATCTCTGTTTTTCAAATGCACTAGTTTTATGAGCATGAATATCATTTCCTGTAATGTAAATGGGTATTTTGTGAGCATTTCAGTTGAGCAATAATAAATAACCCACCCCCATGATTTGCCCACTGGATAGGTCATCTGAAAATCTCTTGAAATATACAACTCAGCTGAAAATATATTACCATATTTTACCTGCATTTTAATAATGTTACTTATATTTAATGGTGCTTTCACATCATCTTACACGGCAGGGCTATGCAATTACTGGCTATGTAGACTGTTATAAAGGAATAAATGCCAAGTCGGTGAGAAGCAGCACAGCTGGAGAGTTCATTCCCTTTCTGCTTAGGCCTTTTCAACATTGGTATATTAGTAAGTGTAACACGTCAAACTTCACCATAAATTACGTTTAAGTAGTTTAAGAAAGTAAAGACCTCGCTATTACTTTAATGAATAACCACAATATATTTAGCTTATTAACAAAAACAAATAAATATGAATTAAATATGAAGGCATATGCAAAAAAAGGTTAAACTCAAAGATTTTGGCCCCATGATAGGATTTTTGTAAGGAAAAAAAATAAATTGATGGATATCCATGGCACATAGGGGCATAAGGTCCAGTTACGCCGCTGCTTGCCCATATGGCTCCCTAACCATGATTCAAGGCATTGCACACAGCTCACTGAAGTGCACGGGGGCCCTGTACTTTATACCTGCCCTCTGTACATTGCACTCATATTTGCATCCCAGATGTGGGCAATTGAATAGTTTATAGGTAACCCCTCTGCCCAGGCCACAGGATGTTTATAATGATGCACATTCCACTAATGCACTAATTACAAATAGGAGTTATTTTTGCTCCTGTGTTTTTATATAGCTTCGCCCAAGCAGCACACTCGAGTTCTGTTCTTTTTACATTTGCTTCATTAGTACATCAGCCCCCCCCCCCCCCCCCCATATTTCCGTTTTTTCTTAAGCAAACAGAAAACTTCCCATATTTTCATAGTGGAACAGCCTGGAGAGAGTTGCAGACATCCAAGTTGCAGTTATCCCAGCTAACAATCAAAATGGAAATGACCCCTCAGCCTTTCTAAACATCAATTTTCTAAATCTCCTCTCTCCCTATTCAGCTCCTTCAGTCTCGTAACAGAGTCTGAAGTTTCTCAGCTTCTCCGATCCTCTCCGCCTACTACCTGCTCGCTGGATCCTATGCCCTCATCCCTACTAAAACAGTGTGCCCCTGCCCTTACTCCAGCTCTTACCCACATATTCAATTCCTCTCTGGCTTCTGGTACTTTTCCCTCTCTATTCAAACAAGCCTGTGTCAAACCCATTCTTAAAAAGGCTACACTGGACCCGTCCTGCCTTTCTAACTACCGTCCTGAATCTCTCCTGCCCTAGCCTCTAAACTCCTGGAACGTCTTGTCTTTTCTCGTGTAACTAACTTCCTCTGCACCCATAATCTGCTGGACCCTATGCAGTCTGGTTTTCGGCCTGCGCACTCCACTGAGACGGCCTTATGTAGAGTGGCAAATGAAACAGAGCTCATGGTCTTCCCGCCCAAACCTGGCCCTCCTCCTCCTTTCACCATTACTATTGATGGCATGACCATCAACCCTGTAAATTCTGCACGCTGCCTTGGGGTTATCTTTGACCAGTCTCTCTCCTTCTCTAACCATATTAATAACACTGCCAAAACCTGCCGCTTTTTCCTCCGCAATATTGCCAAGATACGCCCCTTTCTTTCACAAGCAACAGCTAAAACACTAATCTATGCCCTTATCATTTCCCGCTTAGATTACTGCAATCTCCTACTAACCGGCCTCCCAGACTCTCACCTCTCTCCCCTGCAATCAATCTTAAACTCTGCTGCCAGGATCCTCCTGCTCTCTCCTAAGAGGGATCCTGTTCAGCCTCAATTAAGCTCACTAGCATGGCTGCCTGTCAAGCAAAGGATAGCTTACAAAATCCTTCTGCTGACATTCAAAGCCCTTCACTCCTCTGCTCCTCACTACATTTCCTCACTGGTCTCCCTGCATGTTCCTGGTCGTCTCCTCTGCTCCTCTCAGAGCCTCCGTCTCTTTACACCATCCACACCCACTGTGCTCTCTCGTCTTAAACCTTTCTATCTCGCTGCCCCTTACCTCTGGAACTCTATCCCTGAATCCCTCCGTAGGGAACACTCACCCACTCTCTTTAAGAAAAAACTCAGCTGTTACCTTCTGGAGCACTAAGACACTATTTTGCCTAGTCCTGCGCTTAAGGGCAAATGCCCATACCTGATGCACTCTTACCTTCCAGTTTGTGCCTGTATGTTACCCAACCACTCAGATTGTAAGCTCTACGGGGCAGGGACCTCCTTCCTACTGTGTCTCATACCACATGGCACATATATGTATTTATTTATTATATCACTCGTCCTCCCTGTGTGTAATTTTGTATTCTGTAAGACTGTACAGCGCTGCGTACCCTTGTGGCGCTTTATAAATAAAGTTATACATACATACATACATTTGTATTTTTAATATGCTGCATAGGTTATAAATAACAATTTTTATAGATTAACAACAGTTGTGTTTGATGTTATGGCCTGAGATGGCATAGCTAAATATGATTTGTTACTTAGGTTTAATGCAAAGTGATAAAAATAAAAAATAAATCCTACGACTGGAATATTCAGCTCCTCTTAATTAGAATGAGACTGTATGGTGAACCTCCCATTGTATACCCTCTTGTTCTTTCATGAGTTACAGCACATAGTCATCTTCAGGGCCGCCATCAGGGGAAGACAACTGTTCCGGGCTTGACGGGTATTTAGGATCTTAGGGGGGCCCGGCCGTCCTGCACTTACTTTTATTAGCTGGGGGGGGGGCTCCTGTCAGAGAGCTGGAGACTTGGGAAAGGAGAGGGGGCTCGTCCTGCATTTTTTCCTCCTACACAGCTTTGTTTCTTCAGTAAGAGCAGGGGCAAAATCGACTGACAACCAATGCACTAACACATTAAATCAATTAATTGCTTATTATAAATTAATGTGAGCTGATTATATTGCACACAAAAGGGGGCATGACCAAAAATTTTGGGGAGCCATATATAAATAACTTGTACGGGGACCCAAACTTCCCGATGGCGGCCCTAGTCATCTTTATAAGCGTTTGGGGGGAAATAGACTCACAGACTGGTAGACTTTGCATAATTGCAGCTTTTATTTCAGTGTCATGTCAACCTAATTACAAAAGATATAAAAGCTACAGAAGATTACACAGTAGTATTCACAGGCAAGTTGTCAGACACATCATTGTCTTTAAAGAAACATTATACTAAACAATTATGGCTTCAGAAAGCAGGACATTGTGTTCATTTAGTTGCTAGGTGGCATAAGGAGTTTTGTGTTCTTGCTGCGTTAGCAAAGGTTTCCTCCCACAGTCCAAAAACATCCAGGCAGGTTAATTGGCTTCTTAAGAAACTGACCCCAAAATGTGCTTAGTGATTGGGACAAGGGAATCTCTGAATCAAGATTAATCTCTGAAAACTCTGCATGAAAAGTGTCAGCACTATATAAATACAGAATAATATAATAAAGACATGGTTGTTTTTCTATTTTTTTTTTTAATATTCCTGTGTAAGGAAACACTGTTCCTATGTCTTGGAGATTCTTGAATTGTTATAGCCTAAAATGCATTCTACCATTTTGTCATATGCTCACTGATGGGTTATTGTTTCATCACTCACAGTCTATTAATGATTTTTACTATTTTTTACTATTTCTCAGCAGATTAAGTATTATTTATTTCTAAAGCGCCAACATATTCCGCAGCGCTGTACAATAAGTGGGTTTCATACATTGGACATACAGAGTAACATATAAAGCAATCAATAACCGATACAAGAGGTGAAGAGGGCCCTGCCCAAAAGAGCTTACAATCTACAATGTATCTCCATATTAACTGCGCAGCCTTATTATGAGGGGTAAGAAGTATTTGTTACCAGGCCATAAAGAGTATCCCTGTAAAACTGCCATTAATAAACTAACCCAGGGGTCCCCAAACTTTTTTTAACCTGTGAGCCACATTCATCTGTAAAACAATTTGGGGAGCATGAAAAAAGTTCCTGGGGGGGGGGGGGGTTGGCTTTTTGTTAGCTTCTCTGTGAACTGATAGTCTACAGTCTAGAGGCCCTGCTTGGTTTTTATGCCACCAACACTTGCCTCCAACCAGGAATTCAAACTTAACTACTTGCTATGAGGCCACTGGGCGCAACATCCAAAGGGTTGGGGAGCAACATGAGGCTTCTGAGTCACTGGTTAAGGATCACTGCTCTAACCTTATGAAGCTTGATTATTCCACACACAGCTAATTGCAACCAGTACATCAGAGAGCTGATTCCCAAATATTTTGGCGGGTACATTTTAAATAAAAATAATACTGCCAACAGTTTCAGTTATTACAGTAATGCAAACACAAAACAGACTAAGGTTAACAGATATAGGGGAAATCTGGGTATCAAACACACCATTTAATAGTGGTGCTCCATCTCTTACCACAACAAACAGCAACACTCACATTCAGCCACAGACATCAAATTCTACTATTGCATATTTTGACATTTTTCTAAGTGCAAGTGTGATCTTGAATCAGGCCGATCCACTGACTTGGTCTAACTAAATTAGATTTAAAAGTAAGGTTAAATGAACGTATCAACATTACCTGAACGTCTACCGTGATTGGTAATAATTTCCTATTAACAAAGGTCTAAAATGTTGTACATGAAAATATAAACCCCAGGGTCAAGCATGAACCAAACTAAAGGGTGTAAAAATGGAAAGTTGTATCATACTAACAATTATTTTTTTCTTTCCTGATCAAATTCATGTCAGTGACGACGATCAAATACCGCTCCTCTATCTGTCAAGTCCCTTTTTTTTCTGGGCCACCAGCAACTATAATCTACTCAGGTTTATCTAAACAGGGAAGGTAACAGAAAGCCAACAACTGACCTGAGCATAAGATCTGAGTGGAAACAGTTACCTGAATACAGACATAGTTACTCTACAGGTACTGTCAGCCATCTCTTTAAGATGTACAGATCTGTAAAGAACAGAGCAGTTAGAGCATTATTCAGTGAGATCTTAGGACACAATACTTGCTAACTCTGAAAACAACAAAATTCCCTATTATGTTGGATATGCAAGGAACATCCAAAAGAACATCCAAAGACAGTGGGACGAGATAACCTTCACACAACCTAATGGGCTTTCAAAAAGTGCTCTCAGAATGAGGCATACAGTATGTGAGATAACTGAGAATATGAAACATATGAGGAAATGATATTCCTGTGGCTAATCATAGAACAAAATTCACAAATAATAAAAATGAGAGAGACAAGAAGTTTCCAGAGTGAGGTATCCATCAAATCTTCACAAAACTTAACATATTCAAAGCAAAACTGTGATGAGTGCAGAGGGAGTTTGGGCCTCTGTGTACCTGGAAAGTCAGGGCCTATTTTGACCCCGAGTCCAGACCTCAACAGACAGTAAAAACTATTTTGTATGATAATTGCAGATTATCACTCTAATAAAGGGCTGCTGTAAATCTCATACTGCATATGCAACATTAATGGATCTTGCTGCTTCTGTGTAATGGCATTGGAAGTCTATAAACAGATTATCACCAAATTTCCCATACCATAGTAATGAAAATGGACACTTCATCTTTTAAGTTGCTTTGCTGCTTCTTTGAATATTGACACTGAACTTCTATGCACCAATTAGAAGGTTCCTCTGTCAACATAGTGACTACAGCAAGGATGCAAAACTGCTTTATACAATGTTGGCATAAGCTCTAACCCATCCTTGCTATGCAGAGTTGTTTTATTCTTTCATGCATGTCTAAGCTAGGTTTTTGTTTCTATTTATATTCTATATACAAAAAGAAGTGTTCAGCAGCCAGACTCAGATCTTCAGTAGAAATGCAGACTTTATATTTTGAAACGTGACCACAAATACATGCAGTGCACTTTATGACCAGCATTATTCCTGAATGAAAATTCCGGAGCTTTGGAACTTTCCTCCTGCAAAGATTTAGCATAAAATGCCAAAAGAAGCCAACCTGCAGCCTTTTATACCCCTCTGCTACTTCAAGGTGGCATCTACTCAGATTGGTTGCCCAAATATAATATTTTTACTAGCAGCTGCAATGTTTGCATAGCATCAAGGTTTTAAATGCAGACATGCAATTGCCTGTCTTAATAAATGAACTATAGCTTTTATTTTCAGGGCAAAGCTATACACAATATAACCACAAGGCGGCTTGAATTCAACAAAGTATGAAGACCAGGGGTATATATTATGATGTTCACCTAGAATTCCTTTACTACTTATATCATGGGGTAGTTATCAGTTGCTAACACTGCCCTTAAATCATTTCCTGAACATTAATATTCATTTGGGGAAAGCTGCCTGTAGCACTCACCAATCATCCAAATATTTCATTTAATATGGCCTTCCATATAGTAACGTGGTGGTTTATAAAGGGAAACTTAACTTTTTCTGTCCATAACTCCATTTACTGTGATGGTGAATGTTTGTGCTTGAAGTTATGTGTTCTTAGAACCCATCTTTTTCATTTCATTTGTAGGAAGCTCCCTTTTATTTTTCAAGAGAAAGTCATATGTTCAGATTTAATGAAACAGCGACAGACATATTTTTAAACATATAATTACCTTTTCCTTTTTTGTAGATAGCAGAGAATCTGCCTTTGTTAACAGATCAGTCACATGAATTTGGGTAATCAGATGTATTGTCCTCAGCCCATGGCTCGTTCTTTTCTCATATCCTTGCCAGATAATTAATGGCACTATTGAGTCTAGCTGTATACACTGATTGTGATTTTATAGAAATGCTATCAAGGGGAAAAGATACAGAGCTGTCTGTCATAGATGTTTTGCAGTATGATAATTACTCTTATTTTCTCCTCATTTTGTAAAATGCATTTAATTCTAAATCACCCTGAGTGACCACACTGGGCCTTTAGCTTAACATAACTGATGTATTTAGTGATCTGAACTTCCAGGATCCCCAAAATGGCAGTGAGGTTTTAAAATCAGACACGTGAAGACCAGTAGAGGCTTTGTTATTTGGGATCCATGAAACATGTGAATAGTTGAGGTTCCTCATTTACTGTACATGTATGGGACCTGTTATCCTGAATGTTCAGGACCTGGGGGTTTTCCGGATAGGGGGTCTTTCTGCAAGTACAAGGTACTGTTTTATTATCAATTTTTGGATAGGTTTTGAATAACAGATTTTCAGATAACAGATCCTATACCTGTATAAATAAAGCTCCCAACAACCAATCAGAGCCCTGGGTTGTTCTGCCACTATGCCCTGTATGATAAGGCAGATCCATAATGTCACTATTACTCTCTGTCACTGCTCCTTAGAGGGAAATACCTGGAAATGTTTGAATTTTATTGAAGATAAGAACTAAGAATGACACTGGGAGCAAAACTGAATGGTAAGAAAGGGATCCAAGCAATAAATGAAAAAAAAATTCTCAAACAGGGCATTATTCCAAGAAACAAGCTGGAGAATATAATGACAGCTAATCACTAAATATCTGGTTCTGTTCTGAACAAAACCAAGTTAATACCAAAGACTGGAGCTGTCAGATAGGAGCTGCATGCTACATAAAAGCTTTGTGTTTGCAGTCTACAAATGATCTCTGTGCCCAAAACAGCATACTCGACCAGTTTCTGAAATGTGCAGACACAACTTGCAGATTTTTAAAGAGTTTCTACACTTAGAATTCTCTCCGTGTGCCATTAGCCTTAACCAGTACTGTGATCACTCAACTGTGCCACAGGACAACAGAAGTGGAAAAATTAAGATAATTCAAAGATAAGATAGTAGTGCATCTAAAGCTGGCCATACAGGCACCAATATTATTGTACGAAACAAGGTTTAGTGTGATATTCGGTGCATGTATGGTGGAACGACAAGATGACCGATATTGGCAAAAGCCTTGGATATCGGTCGTCTCGTCGCTCGGGCGGGATAAAAGATTTTGATACCGGTGCCCCCAAAAAAGCTGCGTTTAGGGCTGAATTGTCAGATAGGGGTAGAATTCCTATTGTATCTAGCTCCATATCTGATGATTCAGCCCTGAAAGTCAGTGTAGAGTAGGAACGATCTTTCCTGCGATCAATGGTGAAGACAGACAGGGCGATTTTAAAATCTTGTTGTGGCATCAAATTGCTATGCTAAATGTAGTGCGACTTGTACCATGTGGTCGCAGCAACTTGCAGCCGAATTAATGGAAAACACTAGGGTGCAGGCACATTTAGCCGATATCCGCCGAAGATACAAAGTCTCGGCTACTTGTGCCTACACCCGAGCGTATTCCATTTGTAGGGACCCATAGGGTTAAGCTCCCTATGGTGTTATCCCCTATCTTTATGTTATCTGTGTTGTAATAGGGCAGAGCCCTCTACACTCAGATTACAGTTATTAGGCTACCCCCTATAGGTTTAGCCCAGGTTGACCACTCCCCTTGGCAGACTATATAGTGTCTGGCACAAGGAAGTGGCTTCCTCTTTTGGCTGCATGCTGTGTTCTGGACAGATCCCAACTCAGCCTGGACCAGAACATAGGCCCAGAAGCCATTTGTACCCTAGGGGACCACCTACCCTAGTGATAAGTCGGGGACAGGGCCCCGTGAACGAGGTAAAGCCAGCACAGACAGATTCATTTATAGCACCCTCTAGGAGAGGTGATTGTAGTCAGCCTATTTAGCAAGGGCAGTCAATAGCCCCAACCAGGAGTTGTAACAAAGGGTTTAGTCCACCCCGGCTCTGTTGTCGTTCTTTAGGGACCGGTTTTATTAGACGCCAGGTACCAGTGTTAGGAGCTGTCCCCTGGACCACAGTCGGCCGGAACACTCCCTTCTGAAAGGTCTATATCTCAGGTGTCAACTAATCCTCTGTGCATCCTCCAAGTGGGTTATTCTGTGCCTAAGTGTCACCCTTGTATCGTCCACGGTGATCACACATTCTATACTGCTGTGTCTGTGAGTATACCCTCTTGCACTATCAAGTTGTGCCTTTGTCCAAATAAATTGTACTATAGTTCATGAGCAAGAACCTTTCTGGCGTCCATTATTCCATCTGCACCACACAAGCTCTACCTAGTTGTAGTTCAACTACACCCTCAGCTCCATCAATACCTCCCATATAGCGGAGGCCCACTCCTGTGCATTAAGGTCGCATGTAACACATGCTCTATACCTATCACTAGCCTGGGTTTTGCCATATCATAGCCAAACAAGTGTTACACATTCATTCGGGGGCAGGCACAGGTAGGAGGCGGATGGTGCTATTTTCGGCAAGCGATTTTCATCCTGCCGAAAATATACGCTAGACTCCTCGTCTGACATTAGCCTTATAGGGACTTTAAGAAAGAGACACAGACAGTGAGGTCTGGCAACTAAACACATAGAAGCCAAGGGTCTTGCTTCTGAAAGCTATTTTCGGGGTTTTTAACTGTTCACAGTTTTGTTTTCACCTGGTGCTGCTGGTTGAAATAAAAGCCATTTTTCTTTAAGAGACTTTGTCCTTACACTTACTCTATGGGGAACTTGCCACAGTAAGCTTCTTTTTTAGAGAGATGGATGCCTGTCTGACCACGTGCTGATTGCTTGAAACAAATCTCCTAAGCAGTTCCCAGAATGCCACAATGATTGCTTATTTAACACAGCCCCCCCAGAAGGTATAATGCATTTTCACGAAACTTAAAAACTCTGCAGCTTTTGATCCACAAAATTGCTTCATCTACATATAGAACTACAGGCTAAAATAATTTATAGAAGCTTTACATACTCCACTGAACTGAGTGGCTAAGTTAGATGATTTGATGGGTTCATGATGTAGTACTGAATGTTTCAGAATTCACATTGATCTGTTTGCTTGTGGCTATATAACTATAACCATAATGTCATAATGATAAATCATTAAAAGGATTGTGTTTAGTCTATAGTCTAGCAATAGCGTGCTTGTCTGTTTTCAAGAACAACAAACGGTTGGGCCATGGGGACTGTATTAAACTCGTGGTGCTGGGTGCATCGGCAGAAGATCTGTGTCAATTTCCCACACTTCTTTGATTAAATATTTTGAAACTTTAGGAAAAACAAAGGTAACAAAATCCATTTTCTATCAGCTTTCTTTTTTAATTCTAGTTCATTAACATAACATTTAAGGCAAAACTGAGTTAAATTTTCTCTGACTTTTCTTTCTTTTTTTCTAAAGAAGATGAGAGACCCAAGAACATTTCACTCTGCACAATAACAGCCGACACGGCCATGATTGCCTTTTATTTGCTGGTGATCATCACATACCTCACTGTACTGACACCCAAAGAAATTGTTTCTTCAGGTGCTGAGATTTCTGGCTGAAATGTAGAGAACAAAACCAAATAAAGCTAAATGGTTTTTGTATTCATTCCCTTTCTGCGGTGTAATTATTCATAGGCTAAATACAATTAATTCTGCATTATTCCCATTCCTTTGGGGGAATAAAAAAAAGTTTGGGTAAAAGGACATTGTGTATAAATAAATATATTACACTCTCCCACACAAATCATTAAGTGGGTCTTGAATTGTACAGGTATGTGATCTATTATCTGGACCTGGGGATTTCTGTAATTTGGATCTCAATAACTTAAGTCTGCTGAAAATATTTATTCAAACATTAAATAAACATAATAGGATTGTTTTTTCCTCCAATAATTATATCTTAGTTGGGATCAAATACATGGTACAGGTATAGGACCCATTATAAGGGGTCTTTCGGATCTCCTACATTGTCTGCTACAAAAAATTATTTAAATTGTAATTAAACCCAATAGGCTTGTTTTGCCTCCAATAAGGATTAATTATATCTTAGTTGGGATCAAGTACAGGTACTGTTTTATTATTACAGAGAAAAGGAAATCATTTAACCATTAAATAAACCCAATAGGGCTGTTCTGCCCCCAATAAGGGGTAATTATATCTTAGTTGGGATCAAGTACAAGTACTGTTTTATTACTACCGATAAAAAGAAAATCATTTTGAAAATTTTTAATTATTTAATTAAAATGGAGTCTATGGAATATGGCCTTCCTGTAATTCAGAGCTTTCTGGGTGGGTTTCTGGATAACAGATCCTATACCGGTACTAAATTTTAGCTGGAATCAAGTACAAGGTACTGTTTTATTATTACAGAGAAAAGGGAATCATTTAACCATTAAATAAACCCAATAGGGCTGTTCTGCCCCCAATAAGGGGTAATTATATCTTAGTTGGGATCAAGTACAGGTACTGTTTTATTATTACAGAGAAAAGGAAATCATTTAACCATTAAATAAACCCAATAGGGCTGTTCTGCCCCCAATAAGGGGTAATTATATCTTAGTTGGGATCAAGTACAAGTACTGTTTTATTACTACCGATAAAAAGAAAATCATTTTGAAAATTTTTAATTATTTAATTAAAATGGAGTCTATGGAATATGGCCTTCCTGTAATTCAGAGCTTTCTGGGTGGGTTTCTGGATAACAGATCCTATACCGGTACTAAATTTTAGCTGGAATCAAGTACAAGGTACTGTTTTATTATTACAGAGAAAAGGGAATCATTTAACCATTAAATAAACCCAATAGGGCTGTTCTGCCCCCAATAAGGGGTAATTATATCTTAGTTGGGATCAAGTACAGGTACTGTTTTATTATTACAGAGAAAAGGGAATCATTTAACCATTAAATAAACCCAATAGGGCTGTTCTGCCCCAATAAGGGGTAATTATATCTTAGTTGGGATCAAGTACAGGTACTGTTTTATTATTACAGAGAAAAGGGAATCATTTAACCATTAAATAAACCCAATAGGGCTGTTCTGCCCCAATAAGGGGTAATTATATCTTAGTTGGGATCAAGTACAAGGTACTGTTTTATTACTACAGAGAAAAAGGAAATCATTTTTAAAAATTTGAATTATTTGCTTTTAATGGAGTCTATGGGAGATGGCCTTTTCGTAATTCGGAACATTCTGGATAATGGGTTTCCAGATAAGGGGTTCGATACCTGTACTGTGTTATTATTACAGAGAAAAGAGAAATCATTGTTAAAAATTTGAATTACTTGCTTTAACTGGATAGTATAGATGGCCTTCCTGTAATTGGATCCTTTTTATTAGGGGTTTCTGGATAAGGGATCTTATAATAGAAAAAAATACATTTTATATGTATCCATTTTAAATAGTTGTTTTGTTAGCTTACCGTAATTCAAATGCATTCTATATTTGTTATCAATTATGCATGCATTGCATCACTGTAGCAGGCAAGGGATCTAATTGTTAATAGCACATATTCTCACATACATAAAAGATGTATGATTAAATTTGGTACAGAACATATTATATATGTTATAAATACTACTCCTATCCAAATACAAGGCATGCATAACTTTTATGGGGTTATGTAATAAAAGGCACAAAGTTTGCCCAGGAGCAGAAACCCATAGCAACCAATCATTTACTGGCCACCTGTTTAAAAGCAAACATCTTATTGGTTGCTATGGTTTACTGCTCCTGGGCAAACATATTGTCTTTTATTACATTAGGGCTGCACGCCCAGACACCTGCGGTCTATATATTCTTCCAAGACATTGCCTTGGCTGCCGGGCAGAACAATAGCTTTACTGAATTCTTTATTGAGACTTTTTAAAACATTTCTGGCCTATGGACACTGAATTGCAGTGCACCTTTGTCCTATTGACACATCCCACAGAAGAGATTTTGCTCTGATGCATTTACTTTGCAGTCCCATTCTTAAAGTGCAAATGACCATAATCTGTAATGATTTTATTTCAGTTACTTTATGAACTTGAATTAAAGTCAAGAGGTGTTTTTTTTGCTGCACTATGGTTTCCTGCACAAAATACACTGACGCAAAATCCATTGAAGTCAATGGTCATTTTTCGCTGCAAACCCATGCCTAAAAATTTCACTCATCGCTAGTTAAACAGTTTGCTACAGGTCTAATCACCTACAACAGCCAATCAGCATGTATCATGTCGTGGCTACATATGTTATGTATGGTATGAGTTACTGTACCTGGGCATTGCTCCTTTAATACGATATGGGTGTATGAATGATAAGTATGTAAGGCCCAGACTGGCAATCTGTGGATTGTGGAAATGCCAGAGGGACTACTGTAAGATGCCATAGACAGTCACTATTTATTGGGCTGGTGGGGGCTGTTTGGGCATCTGTGTACTTTAAATGCCAGGGCCCATTTTGTATCCCAGACCTGCACAGGTATGTTGGATTTGCTGATGCGAGACATGTCAATTTTGAAGCAGGGGACATCTAAAGCATCAGTCTTAATACAATAATGATAATCTGCGTTTTGTAGGGTTTTTTTTTGGAGTCTATATCAAAATCACGAATTGTGATTCATAAAAAATTGTGCTGCTGAAACAGAGAACTACTAATAACGACTATAAATGATTCATTGATAACACAGGGTGGGGAGTAAATTCTTATGTATTCTAATGGGAGGGGGAGCAGGAGAAGAGAGAGAGCTGTGCAGACTCTGGCTCCTGGAATGAATGATTTTTCTGAGAGAGGAAGTCTGTTTCCACTGCTTTGTGCCTTTACTGCTGGAGAACATTTATTTATGAAAATGACCACTGCAGAATATACAAAATGTGCCCATCATATATCATGCAGTAACAACTGAATATGAATTAACAAGCAAGTTTAAAAAACTTGTCAGTTCACACATTCTGTAAATTATTCTTGTTATTGTAAGTTTACCTAACATTAGATATCATTTGTTTTATTTTCTACATACGTATTGATTTTTTTCCCTTCAAATAAGCTTCCTCTTAAAAGGTCAATGCCTGTCTGATGACATACTGATTAAGTTAATGTTTTTTAGTAGTTCCCAGAATGCCACAATGTCCCTACCAGAGCAAAATGATTGTTTGGTTACGACAGCCACCCAGGAGGGTATATTGCATTTTCACTGGAATTACATTTGCTGCAGCTTTTGATCCACAAAATGATTCATCTATATACAGAACTGCAGGCAAAAATCACTTATAAAAAGCTTTGCATATTGCACTGAACTGGGTGTTGAGTTGGATGATTTGATGGATTCATGATGTATTACTGAAAGCTTCAGAATTCACATTGATCTCTTTGCTTTTGGCTATAACAACAATAACCAGGATGTCATAATGATAAATCATATAAAGGGTTGTTGCCTTGTCTATAGTCAAGGCAACAGCTTGCCTTTCTGTGTTCAGTAACTACAGAGCAATGAATGTTTGGGTTATTGCTCTGAGTTAATGACTATATCTGTGCCATAAAGCCAGAGGTACTGGTACTGCATTGCTAGCTGGAGGAAGTCTAAAGGTGGCCATACACGCACCGATATTATCGTACGAAACCTCGTTTCGTACGATAATCGGTGCGTGTATGGCATGTCGGCGAGTCGACCGATATCGCAGGAAGCTGCCGATATCGGACGACTCGCCGATCGGACAAGTTTGAAAATTTTGATCGGGCGCCATAGAAGGCGCCTGACCAAAATTCTCCCTTCAGAGCTGAATCGGCAGAAGGAGGTAGAAATCCTATTGTTTCTACCTCCTTACCTGCCGATTCAGCCCTGAATGGTGTGTGGCGGATCTGACGATGTTTCGTGCGACCGACGGTCGTACGAAACATCGTGAGATCGCCACGTGTATGGCCAGCTTTAGTTCTCATTTTTGTAATTTGACACTACGTATAAAATAGATTCAAAAGATCTGTTCAAAAAAGTTGTGCATAGTCTTTCTAGATTTTATATGCTTGTCCTGTGCCTACATGGGACTTTCTTGCATACTATAAAAACTTACCAGTAGGTTAAATTGGTCTCAATGAAAATAACCCATGTGTGCATGGTAGGGAACCAGGGTCATAACATCCCCATGGGCAGAGATAACTGCTACTAATGGACAGTTCATTTTTTATAAATACATAATAATTTTATTAAGTTGTTATAGTATGTGCACAGAATCTCATAAGGTGCTGTGGTCATCAGATCTTTAACCTATTTAATAAGGTCAACCCTTTCAAATGACCCTCAGTGCATAGAAATACCTTTACATCTATAACACATATATAAAAATATAGATACACATACCTATAGATAGATATAATGCCATTCCCCAAGCAACATGCTCCACCATGAAGAACCATTTTTACAGCATTTGATTCTTTGATCTTTTCAATATGACAGACAGATCCCCCACTATCTATCTATAATGTACTTTTAAAGAGTAACTATGTCCCCTTGCAAGTGCATTTTCTTCAAAGAAAAAATAACAACCTTCAAAGTCTTTCCTCATAATTTAATTGTTTTATCAATTATACTTTAGTCTCTGCACTCTCTCCAGCTCATTAATATCCTTCTTAAGGACTGAAGCCCAAAACTGCACTGCATACTCAAGGTGAGGCCTTACCATGTATCTTTAAAGAGTCAATGCCCTTTTTATGCAAGACTGCACTGTATTTGCTTTAGTAGCCACTGACTAACACTGCCTTGAGTTAGTTTGTTTACCTGTATGGACTTCCAAACACACCAAGAGAAATCAATGACCATAATCATCATAAGTGAGGGATTTATTTTGTTCACTTGCGATTAAATGTCTGTCATATTAAGTTTTTGAAAGTGGGAACTCTCTTTTAAAATAATCTTACAGTACAAAGCCACCATGACCATGATGCCCCTCTAGTTTATGGAATGCCTTATAGGGCATCTTCGGCAATATGTAAAGCACACACTTTAAACATATTGCTTGTATGTCCTGCTTTACAAAAGAGCAAATTGCTTGCATTTAACTTTAAACTGAAGATTAAATACATCGTTAGAAAATATAAAACATTCAGGTAACATGATTTGGTCCCTTAACTAGACCCACATGGAATAGAATATGGGTATATTGCATGGCCCTCTGATATGTGTGAGTATGCAGATAGGACTGTACATTCACATAAATCTGAGCACCACATGCTTTTTTGGAATTACATGCTCAATCAAATAGCAAACCAACAGTCAGTAAGCGCTCAGTTTACTGCTCAGTAGGATTTTAACCAGACGTTCCATCAAACTCAATCAGATATGGCACCTGGTTTGGATAGCAGTCTATGGTTCCCACTTCCAGTTGTGATTGGAACAGGCTTGTGCCTGCAAATGTGCTTTTATAATTTCTCATGTTTTGATCAAGATCATTAGCATTTCCATAATACTAGTTTACCTAGGTGTGTTACCAAAACTCGCTTGTGTACTTAACAATCATATATATTCCAATGTGTGGTTGTCTTATCACAATAAGCTGTTTGGGCAGAAAAGATCTATAATAGTTACATAGTTACATAGGGTTGAAAAAAGACCAGTGTCCATCAAGTTCAACCCATCCAAGTAAACCCAGCACACCTAACCCACACCTACCAATCTATACACTCACATACATAAACTATAAATACAACCACTAATACTAACTGTAGATATTAGTATCACAATAGCCTTGGATATTCTGATTGTTCAAGAACTCATCTAGGCCCCTCTTAAAGGCATTAACAGAATCTGCCATTACCACATCTCTATAATGACCTTTATAGTCTTACTGTCAATAGGGCATGTGGGTTCCCTTATAAGTTGCTTAGCAGTTCACTTACATAACAGCCACATATCATAAGCAAATAGCAGCAGGAGCAGCAGTTTTTGGTCAAAGCACATCTGCCTTGCTGGGGTCCTGAATTGAATCCCAGCAAGGGGGTTTGTAGGTTCTCCTCATGTCTTCATGGGTTCTTCTGGTTTCCTCACACCTTCAAAAAACATACAGGCTTCTGACAAAATTTACCATAGTTTGTGTAAATGTGATAGGGACCTCAGATTGTAAGCTCCTCTGGGAAAAGGACTGATGTGAATGATGAATAATTTGTTGGAGCTATATAACTAACAGGAAATAAATACATTAAGGTTACAAAGTAGCTATGCTAGGGTCACATAAACTTTATGCCAGAAATGTGTAGTGAAGAGAAACTTCACTACACATTAGAGGTTACTCCATCCTATTGCAAACTTGCTCTCTTTCACTTAAATCTTAGTACTTACTGCTTATCACCCCAGATGACTAGCCCAGGCTGTTCTTGCACCCATTTAATAATTCTAATGTGCCACTTATATTCACTAGGCTTATCTCTAAGTTATGTTGTACTGTATATTTTCTAGAGAGACCAAATGTTCTAACTGCCTGTTTCTATAGGGCAATTTACACTTATCAGGGAAATCAGTGCTGAAATATTACGTACATGCTTTTGTATTTACAAGACTAAAATGACTTGTCCCAAGTTCTAGAATTCTCATGAAAGCACCAGAATCTATAATGTTTAAACACCATTATGTTTTCATTTGCCACCCCTTTTGCATCAATAGCCAAAAAAGTGAACCATTTAAAATAATAATTTCTACCATTTTAACAGTTGTAGTAGCAGCAGCAGATGTTAATGGCATGTTCTGTCTGTATAAGCATACAAACAAGTGCAAAGTCCATACAGCATACAGAGTTAGACATTTGGAATTTAACCTTTGGGAAAAAAAAAAAAATCTGAATTGTGCCAATACAAATAAATGTAAAATCACATAAAGCTTTCCATAATAAAATTCCTAGCAAATAATCATGGCACAACAGACAAATGCAACAGGTGAAGCTGAAATTGCTAGAGAGGAGCGTGTGGGTTTGAAAAGAAATATTGGATACTTCAGTGGGGTAAACTTCATCATTGGGGTCATATTCGGGTCTGGGATTTTCCTTTCACCCGGTACAGTTCTGCTTTTTTCTCAGCTGAATGTTGGCATTGCGTTAGTGATATGGGCTTCTTGCGGCATACTGTCAATGCTAGGCGCTCTGTGCTACGCTGAGCTCGGAACAACATTACCAGCATCTGGAGGAGAATATCTTTACATCAAAAGAGGCCTAGGGCCTATCCCCGCATTTATTTTTTTGTGGACGTGTATTATCTTTATGAGACCAGCTGCAATGACTGTACAGGCACTAATGTTTTCGGAATATGTCGTGCAACCATTTTATCCAGAATGCCTTGCTCCAACAATTGTTAAAAAGACCACCGCAATTGCTGTCATTTTCATTGTGGGAACTATGAATTGTATGAGTACAAAATGGATTGTTTTTGTCCAAAACATATTTACCGTGCTCAAGATGGTTGCTCTGAGTGGCATAGCCATTAGTGGAATTGTACATTTGGGAATGGGAAAGACAGAGAATTTTCATGCCGCATTTGAGGGGAGCATTCCTACTGTGTCCCAGATTGGGGAGGCTTTCTACCAAGGCATGTTTGCATATGGTGGTTGGAACTGTCTGAATTACTTTGTAGGTAAGTTACTGTATAAATACATTGATGAAAAAATTACTGTGCAACATAAAATGTAAATTGCAATTGCTGACCTGCCCCACACCTATCCTATGTTTATGTTTCAGAACAGGAAATGAAAAATGTTTTTTTTTTTTATCTATCGCTTCTCTCTCTAACGTGCAATAAAAGTTGTGTCTTACTGGAAGTGATTGCTTTGCTTGCAATTCAGTTATAGAGTTGAACTACTACTGCGTGAGAGCTTTTCCATAAATGTTTGTTAAATGACAGCAAAAACAAGTAACCAATAGTATTAAAAGAGGCGCTCTCCAATAAGATTTTAGTAAGGGCAAGCAATTGGTGGTGATGTCAGTATGAACCCATGTGATCTGGAAAATTTGCTCTTCCCCTGGATCAGTTGCTTGAGAAGCCTGGCTGTGATCACACTAACAAATGCTAGTTACTAAGCTGCAGTTTAACATTCGGACTTCAGAAACTGTTGTGTAAGCACATTTATTAAGGTTTTGGGTACATGGTGATGTGAATAGTGACTGTGCAAAGGTGAACAACCCCTTTAGAGGAAACTGAACATGCTAAGAATAAACCAATTTTGGATGTCATTTGTAAAGAAAGAAGGAACACTCTTGGTGTTGATATAACAGTGATTTAATGCTTTTATCTCTGCACCGAGTCACAAGTGAGGAGATGTTTAAGGTGCAGAACCATGAAGGTGTTAGATGAGAGGAAGAGGGGGATCCTAGAAGCAAAGTTTGATAGATTTCAGTAGGGAGAGGTGTGAATTAGGGATTCCAGTTAGTAGCAGGATAGGCACATTAGGCTCAATTTGAGGTGAACTTTATTGTTGAATTGTATGTATGTATGTATAACTTTATTTATAAAGCGCCACAAGGGTACGCAGCGCTGTACAGTCTTACAGAATACAAAATTACACACAGGGAGGACAAGTGATATAATAAATAAATAAATACAATAAATATATATATATATATATATAAGTGCCATGAGGTATGAGACACAGTAAGAAGGAGGTCCCTGCCCCGTAGAGCTTACAATCTAAGTGGTTGGGTAACATACAGGCACAAACTGGAAGGTAAGAGTGCATCAGGTATGGGCATTTGCCCTTAAGCGCAGGACTGGGCAAAATAATGTTTTAGTGTTCCAGAAGGTAACAGCTGAGCTTTTTCTTAATGAGAGTGGGTGAGTGTTCCCTACGGAGGGATTCAGGGATAGAGTTCCAGAGGTAAGGAGCAGCGAGATAGAAAGGTTTAAGACTAGAGAGCACAGTGGGTGTGGATGGTGTAAACAGACGGAGGCTCTGAGAGGAGCGGAGGAGACGACCAGGAATGTTCAGGGAGACCAGTGAAGAAATGTAGTGAGGAGCAGAGGAGTAAAGGGCTTTGAATGTTAGCAGAAGGATTTTGTAAGCTATCCTTTGCTTTACAGGTAACCATGCAAGAGAGCTTAATTGAGGCTGAACAGGATCCCTCTTTGGAGAGAGCAGGAGGATCCTGGCAGCAGAGTTTAAAATTGATTGCAGGGGAGAGAGGTGGGAGTCTGGGAGGCCGGTTAGTAGGAGATTGCAGTAATCTAAGCCTGAAAGGATAAGGTCATGGATTAGTGTTTTAGCTGTTACTTGTGAAAGAAAGGGGCGTATCTTGGCAATATTGCGGAGGAAAAAACGGCAGGTTTTGGAATTCCCTGTATTTACCTAGCACTACACATTTCCGTGCTTTACTGAGATTATACATCATTCCCATCAGTCCCTGCTGATCTTAAAATCTAAGGTCCCTATCACACACACACAGTAGGGATTAGATTTATCAGGAATCAATAAGCCTGTCTGTATGTTCCTGGAGTGCAAGAGGAGACGAGTTCCTGAAGCAAATCCACACAGATAGTGCCCAGGTTAGAATTTAACTCTGGACCCCAGCACTGCAAGGCTGTTGTGTTACCCACTGGGCCACCTCGCTGAGCATGAGGTACAGAGGAAGGAAAAAAGCCAGGTTTTAAAGGCAGATGTAACAGAGCAGGTGTAACTGCTGTATCATGGTGGGGATGCATTGTTTGGCAAGCAGAAAATATACGCCATACGCCACGTCTGACATCAGCCTAAAAGCAGAAGAGAGAGAAAGAAAGATTAAGTGGGTTGAGAATTTGGAATGACTGTACTGGAAGTTACTAGAGGAGAAAGGTGTTGTGTATATATAAGAGCTGGAATATTATTTACAGCATTGTAGTAGGCAACTAGAGTAGGTAACTACAGCTACCAATGAATTCCTTAATATTGATCATTGGCCGATTTGCTACAATTAGTATTTAATAGATTCCAAGCTAATTGCAAACAGAACTTAGAATGTTTTCGAAAAAAAAAAAGGGCAGATTTCAACCAGTTTGGCTGAACGTTGACAAACTGGTTGATTCTGGGTGATGCCAGAGTGACCTCAGCATATAAGAGAACAGAGTATCATTCTGGTTACAAAACTTGTGTTTATTCTTTTGTATCCTTGGACAAGGCATTTAATCTTATGGTGCCTTTAACATCAGCCAGACTGGAAGAGCTATTTACATACAGTAAGATGAAGGGCAACATAGAAAGTTTTTTGCAATATAAAATTCCTTTTGCATTAAGCTCCATGCGTTTTAAACTCAATTTACAGATCATGTGATGAGTTAGCAGCCCTTTTAAAGTTAGAGTTTATTGGTTATAGTTAAACTAGTTGCTCAGATGCAACAAACCAGACCCCTACAAAACCCTGCTATATCCCACCAAACTCTACTAAACAGTTTTGCACAACAAATAATCCACAACGACAACTAAAGCTGGCTATACATGTACCGATAAAATCACAGGAAACTATTTTTGTATCGTGTTTGGGCTCAATTATTATTATAATTTTCGTACCATGGCATTTAGTTGATCGGCCAGGTTAAAAAAGATATAATCTGCGCATGTATTGTGTATCTGACAAAGTCACATTCATACAACTGATGGCTGTCAACGATTTCATGTTCCGTAAATCCTCCTAGCTTTATCGTGTAATTTCAAGCTGAATGTTAGTTTTAGATTGTTGCATTTAATAGTATAACTGATATCTGAACGTTCATTGGAAGAAGACTAAAATCTGAACATGTATGGCCACCTTAAGAATCTTCTGCTTTTTTTAACTTCATTTAGTCAGCAGCCAGTTAGTGAGTGGCAGATAAACATCGATTAACAATTAGGAGGACCATGTAAAATTGGAAGGTGTTTATTTAAGGTTTAATATGTGATGCATTGTACACTACTGAGCATTAGCATTTGCTGAGAGGCTTAAAAAAGCCAATGTAGAGTGACATTCTTCTACCAAATGTGCACTGAGAAAGAACAAAACCTGCCATGCCAGAAATGGAGACCACTGCAGACCACGAAAATACGCTCCGCATAGCAAATAAGAGTGTTTCGCTTAGAAGAACCTTAGGGTTTTTTGATGGAACCTGTTTTCTTGTGGGAATTATTGTGGGTGCTGGAATTTTTGTCTCTCCCACAGGCGTGCTACAATATGCTCAGCTTAATGTTGGTGTGGCCTTATGCATTTGGGCTGCTTGTGGAATCTTAGTGATGATGGGCGCCCTCTGTTACGCTGAACTTGGTTCTGCATTACCTTATGCTGGAGGTGAATATTATCATGTAAAACAAGCACTTGGACCTTTCCCTGCCTTCATTTTCATCTGGACATTAATACTGTTCATAAGACCTGCCTCCAATGCAGCACGAGCGCTGATGTTTGCTGAATATGCCACTCGGCCATTTTTTTCTGGATGCCCCACACCAGAGCTGCTTAAGAAAATAGTGGCACTTGCAGTTCTTTGGGTTTTGGGAATAATAAATACCAAGAGTGCAAAGACGACCACTTGGGTACAGAATGTTTTTACTGTGCTGAAAATGTTGGCCTTGATCCTCATTGTTACTTGTGGCCTCAAAGAACTTGCAGAAAAAACAGAGATTCCAGGACACTTACAGAATGCATTTAGTTCCCCGGATCTGAATGCAGCTCAAATAGCAGAGTCTTTCTTCCAGGGTCTATATGCGTATGGAGGTTGGAACTACTTAAATTACATTGCTGGTATGTACCGTATATACTCGAGTATAAGCCGATCCGAATATAAGCCGAGGTACCTAATTTTACCTAAGAAAATTGGAAAAACTTATTGACTCGAGTATAAGCCTAGGGTGTTTTTTTTTAACTGTCAGGCAAGTTTGGGAAGGCTAAGGAAGCTGCCATACTAAGTATCAAGTACTTCCCATCGCAATGCAGCATGTCTCCCAGCACAACTGACAGCAAAGCTTCTACTTGTGGCCAGAAGTGTGGACCCCATGTACTCACATATGGGTGCCACAAGTTCCCCGTGCTCCTCATGTTCCCCATTGGGGGAGACAGAATAAAGCACTTGGGGAAGATACTGGGGGAACTTGGGGAAGATACTGGGGTACTTGGGGAGAAGTAATGAAGCACTTAGGGAAGATACTGGGGTACTTGGGGAGAAGGAATGAAGCACTTAGGGAAGATACTGGGGTACTTGGGGAGAAGGAATGAACCACTTGGGGAAGATACAGGGGGAACTTGGGAACAGAGGGACACGCAGCACATGGATCGTTCTAAACATTTGCAGTCTGATTTATTCTTGCTATCTGAAATACTTTAGTAAGAGTGGAAATGCTACCGGCTGACAGCGTCTGTAACAGCCAGTAAATCTGAAATATTATGTGCGAATCCTGGAAGGCAGCCATTAGGAAGATTATGGTAAGGGACGCAGTGGGGGCACCCCTGTGGAGAAGGGACTCATAATGGGGGACAAGTGTGACCTCTAACCTCGCACCCCCGCGGATCGGGACTTACGTGAGTCCATGTGGGTTCCACAGGCGGAGCTGCCTTTCAGCGCGGTGCAGTCACAGGGAGACAGGTGGTGCCACTTGGGGAAGGCGGGTCAGCACTTGCGTAAGGGAGAGATGCGTAAGTAACGCGCAGGCACTGGCACTTCAAAGCGGCTCCTATTACTGCCACAAGTTCCCTGTGCGCCGTGCAGCGGGACCCGCCCGGAGCGTTGCCGTATATGCACGCGAGTGCGTCCGCCGGCAGGACCCGCTGCCGTATGTACTCGTCCATCCAGGGGGGCTGCGGTTGGGGTACTGGTGCTGCTGCCATATCTACCCGTACGGTCACGAGGGGTGCTGTTGCCGCATGTACTCGCCAGCGCTGGGTTTGCTGGTGCTGCCGTATATACTCGAATATAAGCCGAGGCTGTCTTTTTCAGCACATTTTGGGGGTTGAAAAACTCGGCTTATACACGAGTATATACGGTATGTTTTATTTATATGTGGAATTATATTATCTGTGCATATGTTAATATAACATATTTGAATCCACCATGCAGTTCTATGATCCTGATTTATTTTGAATCCCTGCAATAAAGCAAGACAGGATCAATGTATTTTTCTTAAAAAGCTATTAGAAACAATACAAGCACAATACTAGCTTTTCCAGAAGTAAATGCCACTTGAATATTGTTCCAGACATACCAAAGCATTTCATAAATATTCACTCTCAAAATAAACCATAATTGGCCTTTAGGCTGCTGGTGTTCTACTGTACTGTAAAGGTGGCCATACACGAGCAGATCCGCTCGCTTGGCGATGTCGCCAAGCGAGCGGATCTTCCCCCGATATCCCCACCTACGGGTGGGCGATATCGGGGACCATTTAGGTAAAAAAAATTATAATCCGATCGTTTGGCCCTGGGGCCAGACGATCGGATTATGTGGGCGGCAATGGGGCAGTCGGATCGGGGACCGCATCAACGAGCCGATGCGGTCCCCGATCCGACCAGATTTTCTAACCTGGCCGATCGAGATCTGGCCAATTTCAGGCCAGATATCGGTCGGCCAGGCCGCTCTGCTCTCCCCATACACGGGCCGATTAGCTGCCGAATCGGTCCAAGGGACCGATATCGGCAGCTATAGTCGGCCCGTGTATGGCCACCTTAACTGTCAGTTTGGTAGCCACAAATGTATAGTGTGTGTGTGAACCCATTTTCTTTCATGAATACTACATGTAGTAAATCGGTGGGAATGGCTGATGTTCTGAGGGTAATGTTATAGTGAGTGTGTTCCTCCCCCCAGCATTTGCCCAGTAGTTTGCTTTAAATAGCACAAAAATACTGGCACAACAGGACTTATTTCAGCGGGATAAACCCTGCTAATTTTTAATAGTAGCAAACCATATAACATTTCGACACACCCCTTCATCAGACATTCCAACCAGTGTAGCAGTGCAGTATTTAAAGTGTAGCAGCAATGACATCACACATTTAATTAACTAATTTGTTTCAGATAAAGTACATAGAAACTAAGGGGTTAGTTAGTCCATAGTCCAAAGCCCATTACCCCTTGTATTATTTGTGAAAATTCCCACCTGCGTGAACAAACAGTGCAGTATTTAAAATATAACAGCAATGATATCACACATGTAATTAATTCATTTGTTCTCGATACAATACATAGAAGCTAAAGGGTTAATTAGTCCAAAGTTCATTACCTTTTGCATACCTCCCAACATTTGAAAAATAAAAAGAGGGACAAACAGATTTGGTGCGTGCAGCGTGGCAATTTTTTTGCCACACCCACTTTTGTGGCCACGCCCCAGTTACAACACCCCATCCATTTTTTTTTTTAAATATTCCTTTTATATAGTTGAAATGGTGGGATCAGACGCAAATTGTGCTATACCCTCATACTGTACTACCTAAGGAAAATAATATAGCAAATCCTACATATAAAATACAAATATAGAGAGAAGGCAGTCAGTTATAAGTGAGTTATAACTATGTACCAGGTTTGCCCCATCATACCCGGTGCCCCCAATGGCCCAATAGACAGTACCTCCCACAGAAAGTGCCCCCATAGACAGTACCTCCCCATACATAGTGCCCCCATAGAAAGTACACCCCCCATACATGCTCCTTCTTCTTCATCGGTTCCTCTCCTTATGCGGCATCTTATACGGTGGCGACAGGCCCTTTTTATAAGGTTGCGCCCTGTGCGTACGTGTGTGACGTCAATACGCATGGGGCGCAACCTTATAAAAGGGCTTGTCACCATCGCGCAAGGAGCCGCATACGGATAGGAACCGCAGAAGAAGAAGAAGTGCCCGGCTGCAGCCAGCGCCTCCCGCTGTCGCGGATATTTCCAGCGGGATGTGCTTTTAAAAGCGGGACAGTTGGGGGGTATGCTTTGTATTATGTGTGAAAATTAGCACCTAAGTGGACAACCAGTGAAACCAAACAATGCAGCGACAAAGCAACTTTGAAAGTTGTGAAACGTAAAATTTACATGTAACCAAGGACTTTAATAAGAAAGATAGTACTTTACCCTCCATGACAGAAGGTGTAGAATATGTCCCTGGTATTCATCATCTCTGTGAATAAAGGGAATAACATTAATAATAAATAACACAATATTTTACTAAAAAACAAGTCAAATTAAACTCTTCATTAAGGCCCAGAGGGTCCCTAGTTTGAAGAGCCCAAATCCAATAAGATTCATGTTCAAAAGAACCCTTTTCTTATCCTGGCCAGGTTTTACTTCAATCTTTTCCAGTATTTGCCATCTCACTTGTGATACCCTGTGGCCCACGTCAAAAAAATGTTTTGCCAGTGTTCTTTCCTTTTTTTTTATCTTTATCGGTATTATCCGCTCCTGAATTTTTTTTAGTGATCTCCTCCTGTTTTGTTGGTGAATAATTTCGAATAGTGGATTTATGTTCACTTAAACGTCTTTTAATGGGTCAGCCTGTCTGCCCCTAAGCCCACAAGGGCATTTAATGCTGTATATTACATCCGAGCAGTACTCTGCTTGCATTCAGTTTAATGGCAAATGTCTGTATGGTTTACCGACGATTAAAGGTCGCCCTTAATCGTTTGTATTTATTAAACAAACCCTGTAAAGCTGTCAAAATTATTTTTGTTTAAACAAGAACATATAGGGGGAGATGTTTTTATTCAAATAAGTTTTCCTTATTAATTAATAAGCGAGCATTCGATATACGAGTTTGATTTAAAAAAAAAAAAAAAAAAGAAAGAAACAAATTCAAATATTTATAAATAAGCCCAGTAGAGTTCCATTTTAAAATCTTGGTAATCGGCATATAATTAGTAACTGGACAAAAAGAATTTTCCATTCAGAATGTACAAAACCTGCATATTTACCAGTGAATTATTTAATTAAAATGGAGTCTATGGGAGACCGGCTTTCCATTATCCGGGAACCCATTATCTGGAAAGATCCGAATTACGGAAAGCCGGTCTCCCATAGACTCCACTTTATCAAATAATTCAGATTTTTAAGATTGATTTCCCTTTTCTCTGTAATAATAACAGAACATTGTAATTGATCCCAACTAAGATATAATAAATCCTTATTTGATGCAATAGTCCTATTGGGTTTAATTAAAGCTTTTATGATTTTTAGCAGACTTAAGATATGGAGATCCAAATTACGGAAAAGACCCCTTATCTGGAATTCCCTTGGTCCCGTCCTATACCTGTATATGGTTTTGATATACAACAGTCTGGTGCAATTTGATTGTGATCTAATTTAAATCTATTTTAAAAAGGATCTGGTGTTACCAGCCAGTTACAAACCTATATGCGGTAGTTTGGCTAATACTGACCCTAGCAACCAACCAACTGGGCATGTAAAATCCCCTCGGGGGGCTGGTTTTATTGATCATCCTGTATTTCCATTAGATTGCCATAGATTTGTCAAAAATAAAAATCTCATCTGCCACTAACTATTCAGTGGCTCATCAACAGAATATGTGTCAGAATTAACCACTGAATTGCCAAACAAAAGCCAATGTGCTGAGTAACTACTACTAAACATTCTGAGCTTTGACACAAACTGCTTTTGAACAAAAGGTTTAATAATGAAAAGAAGGACCCAGCAGAAATGTATAAGGAAGCAGGCAGAAAAACAAGTCCAAACAGAGGCAAAGGTGAGGGAAGGCAGCAGACAAACAAGAATCAGTATTAGGAAGAATAATAGGCAACAGCATCAAACACATGGGAGTTGCTTCATTTTCCAAGGTTGCATCAAGTTTCCTTCTGTAGGCAACCTTGCATGACTTAAAAAACCCAAAAAAGTTACACATATGCCTCCCCACTGGTGATTCACATTAATGTCTGTGGGAAGTCATTTCAGGAAAATTAGTCTCACACGTTAGCTGAGATTAACCATGGTTGACTAGTCTCCCCGTGGGCCATGGCCCTTAAGGAAACCCCAGGTGTTGTCGGGACTGAAGTGGTTTTGAAATCTTAGTGACATCTTTTTAAGCACCCTTGGAAATTGGTACACTGTGAGAAGATGCCTGTGTTGTGAGCAATACCCATTATGAACTTGTGATATGATATTATTGCATTTGGATGTACAAAAGAAGTACCTTTCTGTTTAATAAACCTACTGTTCCTGGTTAAGAACCACTGGCACCAAAGACTCTTTAGAGAGTTAGATGTACTGAGAGTTAAAGTTCAGCAAGAAGACCCTTCATCCATTACTTCTATGAATGGCCAGTTGAAAATGAGAATCTCAATGTAACCTCTACCTTTGAAAGCAGTTTGATGCAGTGTTTGTGAGAGTTTTTTCTGCTTTGCCCAGCCATGAGATGCTACTCCTGCTCTCTGTGCTTATTTGCTTTCATTCTTGGCACTCAGCTTTTCTCTTCTTGTGTACATATCTTCTGTTTTTGCCAGAAGTAGAAGCATTTGGGCAATATTTAAATATATCAAGCACAGTGAAGTGAAATCACCAAGACTGGCCTTATTGTCCCTGTGTTTGGATATGGTTGTACCAAGGCTTCTCAGTCCTTACTGGGGTTGTAGTCAGGGCCAAGGAGGAAGCAGAGTTCAGGAAAGCTGATATTCAATAAGCAATAGCCAATGAGTTAGATTCTCTTAGTCTCTAATGGACAGGTAAGGGGAGTCAGAATTAGGCAGGAGATTCAGTAACTAGATGATCAGTCAAATTAGCAATTTAGAGCACATCCAGAACCTAACAAATAAGTCCTATAATTGGGAGCCAAACTGTGACATTACAAGGCCACGTGCTGGTGTGTCACTACACTGGCACCAACATTGTCGCCACAAGACACCCATATGGTTATGAACCCCACCATTTTGAATGCCATGCCAGCCAGTGCTCCTGGCAGGTTAACCCTCTACCTAACAACTCCATAACTTTAAAGTTAAATCTGAGTGACATTTTTTTTATTTCTGTTTTCTAGAGGAGATAAAAAACCCAACCAAGAACATTCCACTTTGCACAATAACAGCCGTATCTGTCGTAATCGTGTTTTATTTGCTGGTAAACATCTCATACCTCACCGTACTGACACCCAAGGAAATTGTTTCTTCAGGTACTTTTGGCTACTTTCTCTTGCTGAATTATCATATTACAAATCAGAAATGCAGAGATTATAATAACATAATACTGAAGAGGGGTTTCTTATTAATATCTTTCTGCAGAATGTACAAAACCTCACTGGAAAGCTGCATATTTACCTCTGATATAAAGGTATGGGATTCTGATTACAAATCAGAAATGCAGAGATTATAATAACATAACGCAGAGATTATATGCAGAAATGCAGAGATTATACTAACATAATACTGAAGAGGGGTTTCTTATTAATATCTTTCTGAAGAATGTACAAAACCTCACTGGAAAGCTGCATATTTACCTCTGATTTAAAGGTATGGGATTCATTAACCAGAAAGCTCTGAATTATGGAAAGGCGGTCTTCAGAATTTTCATTTTAATCAAATAATTCCGATTTTTAAAAGTTATTTATTTTTTTCTCTATAATAATAAAACAAAACTTGTTTTATCCCAACTAAGATATAATCAATCCATACGAGAGGCAAAAAAATCCTATTGGGATTAATTCATGTTTAGAATGAAATGTAGACTTAAGGTATTGAGATCAAAATTATGGAAAGACCCCAGGTCCCAAGCATTCTGGATAACAGGTTCCATACTTGTACTAGTAGCTACTGGATTAAATCCTAACAAAAACTCCAGGCTCATATCAGTTGTATGATGCTGGTGGGTTCAAGGATATGCATTAGTCTAGTGTAGCACAACCAGTGGCAGGTCAGTGGCTTTGAATAATTTTTGAAGATTTCATATTGAGTGAACTTGTCTACAACAGTCTGGATTTATTTTTTATTACTTGAAATACCGTATATACTCGAGTAAAAGCCAATCCAAATATATGCCGAGGTACGTATAGACTCGAGTATAAGCCTAGGGTGGGAAATGCAGCCGCTACTGCTAAGTTTCAATAATCAAAATAAATACCAATAAAATGACATTAATTGAGGCATCAGTGGGGTATATGTTTTTAAATATTTATTTCAAAGAAAAACAGTAACCTAGCTCTGTAAGTGGAGAAGAGGGTCAACAAAAACAACAGGCACTGGAGGGTCTGGTTGCGGGTGGCCTAATTTGCACACAAAGGATAGAGGGTGCTAGTCTGGAGGGACCCATGGCACCCGACTCGAGTATAAGCCGAGGGTGATTTTTCAGCACATTTTGGGTGCTAAAAAACTAGGCTTATGCTCGAGTATATACAGTAAGTTACAAATTATGTCATACATTTGAAATGCATAATGAAACACATTCTAAGATGCTTTATAAATAGGCCAATGCCCCTCCCAGAAATGTTTTTAATATTTTAGAAATTGCTCCCATACCTGTCCAAATTTACGAGGTGTTTGTACTATAATAATGAGTTACAAATACTGTATTCTTTCATATACTGAAAATGTATCACTTTTAATGCTTTGTATCAGGGCTCTATACCTAGATGCCTGCTGTCAGGCGCAGCCACAGGTGGGTGGCTGGCAGGTACAGCCACAGGTGGGTGGCTGGCAGGTAGGAGCCTATATGCTGTGTAATAAGGATATAACGGGTACTGTTGTAGACAGGCAGAAGGCATATTGAGATGCAGAGACATGTATTATAAGGATTCAGCGAGAAATACAAGTCCATAAAACAGGCCAGTGGTCAGAGGCAGGCGGCAAAACAATACAAGTCCGTTAAGCAGGCAGAGGGTCAGGACTGGCAGCAGGCAAGGAGGGTCCGAATAAGAGGCAGTGGTCAGGGGCAGGCTGAAGACAGAGAGCAGTCAAATAAACAGGCCGAGGTCAAATACCGGGAGATCCAACAGAAGTCAGGGACAGGAGACCAGGAACGGAACCAGGCAGGAGTCAGGCAGGTATGGTCACAGGAACACGGGCAGGTACGGGTGCAGGAACCAGGTAGGAGTCAGGGCGAAGGGGCGTGCCCCCGAAACGTTACATGGTTTGCTACTATTAAATCAGCAGGGTTTATCCCGCTAAATCAAATCCTGTTGTGCCGGTATTTTGTGCTATTTGGATCGTGGAGGAGAGTGCCGACATCTCTTTAAATACTGTGCACCAGGTGGAACAGAGTGGAAAGGCCAGGGTGCGCTGGTGAGTGTGGATTGATTAATGAACAAGCAACCAGGGGTTGCTTCTAACTGGCTTATAAAGCCTGATAATTGTCCAATTGCAACCACCTGGGCTTACTAAGGGAGGAGGAGGCGACAAGTCGGAACAGTGGAGCAAAGAGGGGTGAATATAATGTTTAGGGCTGGATGCCCAAAGTCTCAAGTGGCTCAGCAAGGTAATGCAGAACCTGCCTAATATAGAGTCCAGAGTTCGAGTACAGGCAGGTCCTGACACCTGCAGTCCTCATGTTGCCTTACCTTGGGGGACAGCCAGACCAAAAGGCTTTACTGACTACTTTTTATACACATAATCTTTTTAAATCATCTAGCCTATGGACACTGAATTACATCATTGGCTTGTGCCAAAAAAAAGTTATAATGGTCTGAAGCATTTAATGCGCAGTCTGATACTCAGTGCTAATGACCAAATTCTGTTATGATTGTCTTTCAGCTGCTGTATCGGTTACCTGGGCTGATAGAGTGATTCCGATGGTAGCCTGGATAATACCTGTCTCAGTTGCTATCTCAATTTTTGGTGCTCTAAATGGTGGCATGTTTATGCTCGGGCGACTAAACTATGCCGGGAGCAAGGAAGGTCACTTACCCTCACTTTTATCCATGCTTCACGTAAATCACTTGACTCCAGCTCCAGCTATGATCCTCTCAACCATTATTGCATCAATATTTGTCATTCCCTCAGATCTTCTCTCATTAACTAATTATTTTGGCTTTTCTACTTGGCTTTTGGTTGGACTAACTGTTATAAGTCTGATTGTTCTACGCTACAGAGAACCAAACCTTCCTCGGCCATACAAGGTAAGATGCTATCCCAAGGCATGCCTCATACATCAAGAAAAGAATGATATGGTTTCATGTAATAAAGTGCAAAGTATGGGACAGGTCTAGTCACTAATAGCAACCAACCAGCAGGTAACAAAATCCACTGGAGACCAGTGCAATTCTAGTGTTGGTTTATTTTGAGATGCATAGCACTACAAGAGTAAAATGGCTTTTTTATGGCCACCAACCCCCAATGCACATCATATTATTTGACCTAAAGTACCAGTTTCACCTTGTGGCCAGTTACATCTATTACATCATAGTATTAACATAATATACTACCCAAATGTCTATTCATGCAAGTACATCAAATTCATGATGGTGTTCTGTAAACAGGACACAAAGTTTATTGACACGGCACGTGGATTCTGAACAGAACATCGTCAGAATAGGTCACAAAAGGATTGGGAGGGTTTTTATATCCTCTTACAAACATAGTTGTACCAGGCTCTGTGGAAGGGAATTTTAGGGAGTAAACTGTGGGGTAGAACAAAGCCTTGGGACCCAAAATGGAGTTTCAGGACTGTGTCCTTGCAGCTGGGCTGTTTGACGGTAGATCAATACACAACAACTGATAAGTCCTACTGCCCAGGATGCACTCAGGAATACGGGGTACCTCATGGGCAACTTGAAACCGCACTAGCCACTGACTAGGTGCCCAGCTCTGCAGGTTAACCCCTGCTGTGCTGGCTCACCCATAAAGACAGGAAGGAACTATGTGGTTGGAACCATGCAGTGCTTTTCCAAATAAACCAACAATAGAACTGCATTTGCGTTGCTCTCCAGTAAATGTTGTTGTTTTCATTATATGGTAAATCCAATCTACTGTTTTAAGAAGCATTATTGGATTAGCATTTACTGGTCACCTGTTAAAAGCTGACATCATATTGGTTGCTATGGGTAACTGCAGCTGGGGGTATGAATGATATGTATATGGGGGCTGTCCAAGAAACAAGGTACAACTTTGAGTTTCAGGGAAAGGTTATTACATGCCCTGAGAGTTAGTGAGTTTGCATTCACTTCCCAGTCCCCAGGCCCAATGCACATATTTGTGGGTGCACTGGGTATGTTGTGGAAGACTGCAGCTCTTTTGTGATTACACTATTAGACAAAGCACCCCAGTTTTAATGCAAGAGTATGAATGCCAGCTCTCTGAGCTCCTGTGAGAATTACATATTCAGACATGACAAGTACCAAGTAATGACTTTGGCTAACAAAAAGGGTCATTTAAGTGGTGTGCAAAGTGCAATCTCCAGCACACATTTGCCATGTCTTTCCCAGAATGCAGTGTTGCCTCTCCATAACTCCAGTGTAACCCCACCTAGGCAAAGTCTAACAATTCTTTTTTTATTTGTGGTTTTCAGGGTTTTCTTTCATTATTAAGTGTATTAAAATATGTGGAAAAACTTAAAAACCACAAAAAATTGTGCTTGTGTTCTTTTAGTTTTCGTTCCATATTTTTATTCATTCGTGCTTCTTCAATTAGGACCTTTTAATAAACGACCAGGCATTAGTGGTTGTAGTGGAAAATAGTTTATTTGTGCTTTCGAAAACTCTAAAACCATGAAAATCAGAATGTTAATAAGCACTTAATTAATTTGTGTTTATTCTTACAGTAAAAATCATTTACCCTGATAACCCTGCTAGTAAATTAAAAATCATAGTCATATTAAAATGATATTTGTTTTCATCCACAGGTCTTCCTTCCAATTGCCTTTGGAGTTGTGCTAGTTGCCGCATTTTTAGTTCTAGCGCCAATAATACAATCACCGAAAGTGCAATATTTCTATGCCTTACTGTTTATGCTGAGCAGCATGATTATTTATTTCCCCTTTGTTTATTTTAAACTGCGGGTCCCATACTTTAATGCAATCACTTGCTACTTACAGCTGTTGATGGAGGTGGCACCCACAGATATATTTGAAGATCCCAAAAGCAAATGAATAGTATTTGTATATTAAACTGTACTGTTCATATTATATTATACTGGTATATCAGTATGTCTTTTTATATGTAACATTCTGTTTCTTGGCTAAAAATATAAAACTAGTTGAACAAATCTTTTAGTTAAGTTCCTATTGCAAAAATATTGTGCATTTATATAAACTGGCCCTTTGTTCTGAAAATCTAAACTAATCTAAACATTTCTAAAACTGATAAAGCAAATGTACAACTAAGATTGGCTTGATTTATATAAATTTGTGCTAATATATAATCAGTAGTGGGCCATTTATGTTTCATAAAGCACCCTGAAGGGCAGGATTATAAAAATGATTTCTTCATACAGAGAGGTCAGAGTCTCTAAGCAGATTGGGGGTCAAAAAAATCAATTGGAGGGCTACATCTGGCCCACAGAACTCTGTTTGGACAGCCCTGATCTAAATGAATGTAATGATGGAAATATAGAATTCTTTTTGACTGGGCAGTAGATTATTTAAGCATATACTGTTCACTTGGTAAATATCCTTGATGGGACAATTCAAAATTATACACCAAACCTACTTAACACCTAAGAAATTACACCAGATGGGTCGCTTGGAACACTCCAGATGCCTTCGCTGCAATAAACCTGACGCTGATTTTATTCACTTACTTTGGAACTGCCCAGACATCCAGAGATTCTGGCAAAAAGTCATGTGCTTCGTAGCAGACGAACTCTCCTTAACTGAAGTTCTAAACCCAATCACATGCCTTTTGGGCCTGGTGGACTCCCTATTACCTAAGGCAGCCTCCAGATCACTTATGAGGGCTTTTTTGTTTTATGCAAAAAAAACTGTGGTTCTACATTGGATGGGTCCCCTACCTCCTACTTTAAATAAATGGATAAAGCTGATAAACTCTCAACTGGAACTCTACAGGTTAACTTACTTAGCCAGAGGATGCCCACAAAAGTTTGGAACCCATGGCTGGAGTCTCCAGCAACTGCTGTCTAAAATACCACAATACATTCTCCATCTCCTTTCTTCCTTCCCTCCTTCTATTCATACCCCTTGTTTAAAAAAAAAAAAAAAAATATCAATAAAAGTTGACTATTAAAAAAAATATATATATATATATATCTTTGACCTTGATGGACAATTTGTAGGAATGGTAAGGCCAGATGAACAGTGAAAAATGTGTATCACAAGAATGGAATGCTGGGATTGTACTATTTGTTTACCCCAAAGAATGAATAAAAATGACATTACATTTAATGTAATGCGGGTTAATAATGGGTTAAAGATTCAGAAAAGCTCCTTCCTACACTGACAACTTATTGCAGTACAGAAAACAGCTTGTAAAATCAGATTGCATTTGTATTTTTATTTATTATTAACAAAGATGACTGGCCTTTCAATATGCATAGAGATACTGCACAGCTCTATGTTGGACCCGATGGTATAAAATATTGTGCATTCTTTCTGTTCATATATACTGTATCATCGCTTAGGGAATGCCACTTGTGGTGCTAAACTCTCATCTTGCCTGCCGCCAGTTTTTTTTTAGTTGCTTTTAAAATTGCAGCTAGAAAGTCTACTGTTTCGTCAAAACCCTAAATAAAGTAAATAAAGGGTACAATGATAGACAATGGGGTTTGCATCTGTGTCAGAATACTGTATTATAAACAATAGAAATTGGTGTTTTGATCAAACTTTCATCCCAACTATGGACACTTCACTGCTATTCACAAAAACACAATTATCAAGTGGCAGCTTCACAAGCTATAACTTTGAAATGACTATTTCTTGGACAGAATAGGCCTTTATAATGCTTGATTAAAAAGAAAACAGTTTATTTACACACACCAGGCCTGTCCTATTTTATATAAACTTTCTGATGCCCTGCAGTCCAAAGTAAAGCATTTTCCAACATATATATATATATATATGTTTATAATGTTCCTATATGGCTGTAGGTGAAATTAAATCACAGTAGCGCAGTGACCCTCCAATACTTTCTATCCCTCTTTACCATTTGCTCTCATACTTACTTTGGCAATACTATGCATATTCCCGTTAGAAATCAGGAAAGATTAATTGAAGAAGTGCTGGCTGGATATGGTGGTTCAAGATATTTTTTTGGCCCCACCTATCTCTTTGTACAATATTGTTATTTTATAATAATGGACAGGTATGAGATCCGTTAGCCAGAAACTGCAGAATTACGGGAATGCCATCTCCATTAGTCTCAATTATAAACAAATTATTTTAGTTTGCTTTTTTATTTGCTTTTTCTCAGTAGTAATAAACTTTTTATCACGCCAAAATTCTATTAAAGTTGTGGGGAGAAAAAGCTTTAACTGAATTAGGAGAAAAGTTTTTTCTCTTCCAATTGAATTTTGCCCATAAGTTTTCACGTGATAAACTGTAGGATGAGTTTTTATCACTGAACTGAATTTGCCACTAAACTTTTTGAATTTATTAATTGTTTTTTGGCCACTAAAATGCATTTTCCATTTCCAGGCACAAATGCAAACACTGTATTTCCATGATAGCTTGATAGCTATGAATGTCCAACATGACTTGCCTTATCTGTTGAATAGCCTTTTCAAATTATGCATTTTTTTTAAAGAAAGTATTGTATTGATATATTAAAATGGAAAAGTCTGACCACTAAAGGCATAAACAAAACAAAAAGTATACAGCATAAAGTCTGAGCTCTGTTAGATAACTGAAGGGCAATATGCTCCATGAGCGTTAAAAGAATCAAATGCATTATACCAAATAAGCAGGGAATGAGAGAAATTATCATGCTGAAAAACATCCCTGACAGGCATTTTAGTACTTTTTTCTCTTGGAAGCATTTACACAAAATAGCAATCATCGGATAAGGCTAGACTCAATAGTGCCATTAATTATCTGCCAAAACGATGAGAAAAAAATGAGCCATGGGCTGAGGATAATACATTTGATTGCCTGAATTCAAGCAATTGATGTGAGAGAGACTCTGCAGTCTACAAAAGAAGGAAAGGTTATAATAAGTTTAAATATAAATCTTTTCTATGGTTTCATTAAAGCTGAACATATGACTGTCTCCATTAAATTGAAAGAAAAACTCAGTTCAAACACATTTAGCTCTGGAATGTGGAAATTGCATGGGTAAGGGACCTAAAAAACCAAAGCAATTCAATAACTTTAAAAAGAAAGTTCCATCACACACTTGCTTATATTTGGCTAATCTGATCTGTTTTACAGTCTTGAAAACTAACCCCATGTGGCCCCAAAATGGCTGGTTAATTTAAACGGAACCTTACTGGAACACTGGATTCAATGATCACTTCAGCACAGGCTTCAAGGCTTTCTCAATGAGCCAGTTAATTGGTCAGTGTTTAAATATCACATTAGTATCTTTAGTGGTTATTTCATCCTCAATGTCTGTAGCCAAATTGATAATAAAAAGCATTAGGAGCTCTGGGATTTCCAATTTCCGTATTTCAAGCCAATACGCTCCCACACCCCTGCAATGCATCCTTGCCATTCTGAATCCTAATTTACTGGGTGTTTGCAGTATCTGTAGTCCAATTAAATGAGCTGTTTTCTATTAACTACTACTTGTTGTTTTTTCCCTGCCATGGTCATGGGCACTCACCTTAATCATCCTATAATCTGATCTGTCACTGACCACATCCCTTTTATCATTGGTTATCTGCCTTGTAAAAGCATGTGAACCTACAAGATACCTTAGGGAAGTGATCCCCAACTAGTGGTACCTGAGCAACATGTTGCCCACCAACCCCTTTGATGTTGCTTCCAGTGACCTCAAAGCAGGTGCCCATTTTTGAATTTCTGGCTTGAAGGCACATTTTGGAGGCATAAAACCATGTGTACTGCAAGACAGAGCCTCCTGTAGTCTGCCAATCTACATTGGGATACCCAATAACCAATTACAGCCCGTTTTTGTCACCCCCTAGGAACTTTTTTCATACTTGTGTTGCTCCTCAACATTTTTTATATTTAAATATTGTTCATGGGTAAAAAACTTTGGGGACTCTTGCCCTATGGGCATAAAAAATAACACCAAGTCTACGTAAACATTTGATTACAGAGATCAATAAAGATTTAGGGATATTCAAAGAGAGCTTTGGCGGTCCCTTTGTATTGACATAGTGTATTAATTGCTGCACATTGCTAGAAGAAACATTCTAAGTGGACAACCTACAAAAATACAATAATGGGTTAATTCTGCCAAGCACTCAAAGAAAAGCTGCACTGAGTCCTCCATCAAATGAAACATCCTTCATTCCCTGGGCCAGAGTCTGCGTAGTTCTCTTCTCTCTCCCCACCCTTAGGAATGTGCCTAAGAGTGCTCTCCTCTATTCTACAAACCGGTATTTCATCACAGGATAGCGGTATACCAGTAAGAGGAATGTTGCACTATACTTGCCATTCTCTTTTGACTCTTTCCAGCTTTCAAATGGAGGTCACTGACCCGGGAAGCCAAAAACTATTGCTCTTTGAGGCTACAGTTTTATTGTTACGTTATATTACTTATTTTTCTATTCAGGTCCTCTCCTATTTATTTTTCAGTCTTTCATTCAAACCACACCCTGGTTGCTAAGGTAATTGGATCCTAGCAACCAAATAGCTGCTGAAACTCCAAATGGGAGAGCTGTTTCTGAAATAATTAAAAAACTACAAATAAAAAATGACCAATTGCAAGTTCTCTCAGAAGGTATTTGAAGGTGAACAACCTCTTTAAGACAAAGGAAGAAAAAGGCATTCAGGAGTCATTTATAAACCCAGGGGTGCAAGTGCAGGGGTGCTGAGGGGAGCAAGAGTGCACCCCTTAGTCTCTACTTACTGTGACACTTGCTACTTTGGGTTTCTGAATGATGCGCATGGTTGGGGGCTGAAGGGAGCTGACTGGATACTTTATTTGAAATTCTCATACAATTCTGTGTGCATGCCCTTTGTCATTTTCTTAATCAGATCTACACATTAGGTGTAATAAGAGGTGATAAATAACTCTATAGGGCGCATTTACATCTGCAAGTGCAGTAAGCAAAGTGCAGTTTTGACCACAATGGCCATTTTTTTTACAATGCAGCATTTTTTCCCCCAAAGAATTAGTGCCATTGCAGTCACACTGGAGGGATGAGCTTAGCATAACCTCACTGCTCTAACCACAACTGCACCCAGTTTGACACAATTAATGCTACTGCACACTAATTTAGTAAAAAATTTGCTATGCAAGTGATGTCTGCATTTAACTCTTCAGGCGCAAGTGCGCTGCAACTATTGACTCTGGATGCAAAGGGTGCACTGGAGGTACTGCCTGGTCAGGAAGTGGTGGTAGGATTCCACTGTGTCAATAGGTGCAGCAGCACTCGATTCGGAATGTAAGGCAGGAATGTAAGCAGCAATGAACGCAACTATGCGGAAGTGCAAGGAGCGTATTTTGATACAAGAGGGCTGATTCACTAAAGTGCGTTAAAACGAGCGCTATTTATAGCATGCATTAAAAATTTTACCGCGTCTAATTTTTCGCATCTTAACACACAATTCACTAAAAGGATATTTGCGTTAATTTAGACGCGATGCTGTTTGCGTTATTTAAGTCGCAAAGACTATTTTTGTGTGTTATTTGATGCAACATGTGCTAATTAACACACATGCGCTAATTTTCGTGCGCACGCCATATTAGCCATACAAAGCATTACGTTCGTAAAACTAATTTTTATTAAAATGACCATTTCCCTGCAAACTGGTGGCTGCATCACTCTAGGGCCAACACAGACTTGAATAAATCCCACTGCAAAGTCCATGTTGTGTTGCCAAAAGCTAATTTACTGTATTTTTCTATAATTACCGCGTGCTGCAAGTAGGTGTTAATTTTTGCATAGACTAATGCGATATTTAGTGCGTCTAAGGGGCACATTTACTAACCCACGAATCCGAATTGGAAAAATTCCGAATGGAAAACGAACATTTTGCGACTTTTTCGTATTTTTTGCAATTTTTTCGTCGCCTTTACGACTTTTCGGAAATTTTCGTGACTTTTTCGTAACCATTACGACTTGCGCGAAAAAACGCGAGTTTTTCGTAGCCATTACGATTTGCTCGTATCTTGTCGCGACTTTTTCGTATTGAGCGCTCGTAAGCGGCGGGCAAAACTTTCAGACTTAGCATGATTTTGGAAGCCTGCCATAGGACTCAATGGCACCCTGCAGCTCCAACCTGGCCCAAGAAAAGTCACCATACTGAAGCTTGAATGAATCCGAATCTTTCGTACTCGGCGCGAAAGCTGCGAAAAAGTCGCGACTTTTCGCGCAAGTCGTAACGCTACGAAAAAATCGCAACATTTTGTGCAACATTCGGAATGGCTACGAAAAAGTCGCGACAATTTTCCGAAAAATCGCAAAATACCGATCATTACGAAAAAAACGCAATCGGACGCATTCGGCCCGTTCGTGGGTTAGTAAATGTGCCCCTAAGTGTTTGTGAATCATGCGTTAGTATTATTTCTGCGTGCTAATTAACGCAATGCGGTTGCGCGCTAATTAACGCGCGCAATATGCGACAACGCATGCAATAATACTTTATTTTTGCGCATCAATTTTAACGCAAAAAAGCATGCAATAACGATTATCGCACTTTAGTGAATCAACCCTACTGCAGAATTTGCACTTATGCAGGTAAATAAGCCCTCAAGTCTCCTGGAAGAAACCATATCAAGGTAAAATGGAATACACTCTTAAAAATGATTTCCCTGATGAGATTTTTAGTTTTTATATACAGCAGGGCCTGCATTATGAAGAACGCCCATAGCAGGGAATGTTAACAGCTTATGCAGCATTTGCAATCATCTCCTGTGTTTAAGCATATTTTTCTTATATTAGAGACTTGCAACAAAATTGATATTTTGCGTTCTTGCAGATGTGTGTTCATTTACTGATGGCAGGGCAGGGTGTAAAGTGAAAAAAAAAAAATCCACTTTTAGAACTTTGCACCATGCCTTGTCACATCTTCTGTGCTCCTCATGTTTTATACATGAGTAGTGGGCGGGGGGGAGGGAATGATGGCTGTATTCATTGTGGGAATGTAGATCCGTGTACTCTGTTCTGGAGCACAAGGACCTGCATTCCCCACATGTCATGGATCACTCGTATCACATGCTGATTTAGGTTACATAAATGTGCTTAGTAATTCTCAAAATGCCACAATGTCCCTACTGGAGCTAAGCAATTGTTTATTTAAGACAGAGAGCCAGTATATTATTGCATTTTAATTTAAAAACACAAACTGTACAGTCACTGAACCCAATATTTCTTCATCTTTATACAGAACTTTAGGGAAAACAAACTATATCCAGTCTTTATCATAAATCATTCAAAAGAATTTTGATTTGAAGTCCAATAGTAGCTTGCTTTTGCCATTTTTCTTTAGGAGACTGGGTTTTATGAATTTAAGGCTACATCTTGGCTGTGATAATGAGTATATTTTTAGCTGAAGGGACATATCAGGAGCAATTTGCATTCTGTGCCATCATGTTTTTCCCATTATTGTGTGAGGAATATGATATATGCACACTGCCTGTTTAAGAAGAAGCAGAGCTTTATTAGAGAGGTTAGCAAATCTTATAATGGTAGGGCACTTGATATCACATAGAGTACTATTTACCTATATTTTGGTTATTGCCATCACATACTAGTCATGCTTCTGACTTCAACAGACTCCTTATGTCTAAGTTTTGGAGGCATAAAGACCATGTGTACTGTCCAACAGAGCCTACTGTAGTCTACCAGTCCACATAGGGGCTACAAATAACCAATCACAGCCCTTATTTGGTACCCCTGGGTACATTTTTCATTCTTGTTTTGCTACCGAACTCTTTTTACGTTTGATTGTTTCTCAGGGGCTGAAAAGGTTGGGGACCCCTGCCTTATGGCTTTCACCCTGTAATCAACCAATGGAAGGAACTATTAAGGCATTTCTAAAACCTTTTCCCTCAGATTGAAATTTCAGAGCTTGCTGCTTATTAATACTGTATCCTTACACCACTGGTTTTGTGTCCTTAATCTAAAAAAACACCAACATGAAACTGTATGTTCTTTTTCAGTCAAAGTTAAACCAACAAGTACGAAGTGCAAAAAGTATACAAGTGTTTGGTTTTTGGAGTTTAGCCATTTTAGAAAATAAAAATAAGAATGACTGTAGACAATACAAAGAAACAGGAACACTTAAAACATTTGCTGTAAGAAAAAAGTCATGGCAAAACAGACAAATTAAAAAGGTAAAACTGAAATTTGCAATATCAGAGAAAAGAGTGTGGTTGGTATTAATTGTTGGGATGGGATTAATCCCAGGGTATTAAACGAGCTTAGCGCTGTGATTGCCAAACTTCTTCACTTAACTTTTCAGGATTCATAGAGGTCTGGCATGGCGCAAAGAGACTGGCGAATTGCAAATGTGGTGACATTATTTAAAAAGGGATCCCGTTCTCAGCCTGAAAACTATAGGCCTATTAATCTGACATCAGACATCACCCCCCCTCCCAGTGTTCATACCGTTCCTTCTCCTTTAATTTATCTTTCAGTCAGTTTGTATTGTAGTGAAAAAGGTTTGTTCAGTGCAAGTATTCCTTTATATAATCAGTAGTATTCTGTGAGGTATTCTGTGTTGCAATGGCAACATTTAGGTTCCTTTCTTAACTCTTCAAAGAAGGCAATTCAGTTGTCCTCCTGGTACATACTCATAGGGGTTTTCTACAGCTCCTAAAGATTGCAGTATATACAGTCACATATTCCAAACCAGCTCCATTCTGTAGATAGTGAGCAGCCAGTTACTAAACAACCCTCCAAGTCCAAGTAGGTATATTTATACTGTTGACTCTAGAGTCCTACAGTGGAATGAATACATTTTGAGCGTAATCCGCAAGTAGGAATATAGATATTTGTTTAGGCTGTGGGTCAGGTCACGGGTAGAAATTTAAACTTCTCATCCTCCTTATCGCCTCCTTCTTTGCTTCCATGATGTCACATTTGGTATATGTTGACTTTGCTGCCTTGCAGGTCAGATTGCAAATAAAGCAGCCACGAGTTGTTTCCAAAAGTGGGTTAGAGTTGGTAAAAATGTTAATGGGTGGGGTCTGACTGATTATACCTGGGCATGGCTCTATTCTTGGTGGCAGATAAAGCAATTGTGGGACTGGGTCTACTAGACGATCCAAGGGGATAAAAATGTAAGTTGGGGGTCTACCCAATTAGACCTGCACAGGCCTCTATTCTCTGCAAGATCAATCAATCCCCCAGTCTGCACACATTAAACTGATATATGCCTTTAGCCTAAAATGACCCTGATATATCCCACCTGGAAAACAAACCCCTGTTGGGACAATTATTTACTAAACAAAGTATCCACAACCGTTTGTAACTAGCCAGTTAGGGAGCAAAAAACAATACACATCCAATGGCATTTAAGGACAATGTGAAATTAAAAGTTGTTTATTTAAGGTTTAATAAATGATGCAGTGTATGCTGCTTAAATTGCAACACCAGACTTTAAAAACTTCAAAATTTGGTTCTACTACCCAACTTGCACTAAGAGAGAACAAAACCTGCCATGCCGGAAAGAGAAGCTCCCACAGATCATGAACAGATTGACCACACAGCAAATAAGAATTTTTCGTTAAAAAGAAACTTGGGTATTTTTGACTGCATTTGCTTTGTTGTGGGAAGTATTGTGGGTGCTGGAATTTTTGTCTCTCCCACTGGCGTGCTACAATATGCTCAGCTTAACGTTGGTGTGGCCTTATGCATTTGGGCAGCTGGTGGGGCCATATCAATGATGGGCGCCCTCTGTTACGCTGAACTTGGTTCTGCATTACCTTATGCTGGAGGTGAATATTATCATGTAAAACGAGGACTTGGACATTTGCCTGCCTTCATTTACATCTGGACATTAATACTGTTCATATTACCTGCATCCAATGCAGCACGAGCACTGACATTTGCTGAATATGCCACTCGGCCATTCTACTCTGGATGCCCCACACCAGAGCTGCTTAAGAAAATAGTGGCACTTGCAGTTCTTTGGATTTTGGGAATAATAAATACCAAGAGTACAAAGGCAACCACATGGGTTCAGAATGTTTTTACTGTGCTGAAAATGTTGGCCTTGATCCTCATTGTTATTTGTGGCTTCAAAGAACTTGCAAGAAAAATGGAGATTCCAGGACACTTACAGAATGCATTTAGTTCCCCGGATCCAAATGCAGCTCAAATAGCAGAGTCTTTCTTTCAGAGTCTATATGCGTATGGAGGTTGGAACGCCTTAAATTACATTGCTGGTATGTATTTTTTATTAAAATATGCCAACTCTAACCTACCATATTAAACATCACTTTGTAAAGCTCTGATAGTATCTATAATCCCTGCCAAAGAACAAGCCATGCCACTCAAAATAGTAAAAATAGAGTACCATATCCATATTCCACAGATATTTGTGGCGGTATTTGGTTATAGCTGGCACCCCCCTCTAGCTATTCAAACGGGGTGAATAAAACCTGACCATTCAAATGAATCAGGTACAACAGAAGTTGTATCTAGTCCTTTGTGGGAAATGGCATGGGAACATGCATCATATGCACTTTAAATTAATCAATGATGCACCTTTGCCACATTAAATGTAACGCTTTCCTTTGCAGGGTAGAGCTATGAGTGTAATACTGAAAAGTATAATAAACATCTATAACCAGTTCTATATCAAAGGCAGTAAAAAATAAGAGAACCAATTGCCCTACTGCTACACACCCAACAATAGAGCTTTTTAAATTGTTGTATTTTTGATAAACAACTGATATCTAAACTAGATTAGTTGCTTCATTTAGACAGGGCACAGTTTAGACCAGGGGTCCACTTTTTAAGCAGGGGGCCAGTTCATGGTCCCTCAGACCGCTGGGGGGCTGGACTAAAGTCCACCCCCCTGTGTCCTCATACTATGGCCTGCTCCCTGTTGCATTCTCTGGCTCTACCCTGCTTCCTTCGGCTCCATGCTGCTTCCTCCAGCTCCCCACTGCTTCTTCCAGCTCCCCCTGCGTCCTCCCACCCCCCGCTGTGTCCTTAAGTCAGATCATAGCGGGGGTCAGATAAATTACTTTGGGGGGCCGTATCCAGCCTGCGGCCATAGCTTGAAATGCCTGGTTTAGACTGATAATCTTGGCATCCCTTTGAATCGCAATCCCAGTTGGTGGATAGGGTTTGACAGATACAGAATGAATGCAGACAAAGATGCTTCTTGGTTCCACTCAGATCTGCTTCTTTGGTCTATTAGACAAAGCATATGAAACATGCTATTTAGCCATCTGCATAGATGGCAACATCTGACACAGGCAGATCACAGAGATAACTGTAAGATCAGCCAATGTACGGGCACCTTTACTGAACTTGCTCTTAATACTGCACATCAGGGTCTACACAAGATAAGTCTGATACAAGTGTAATGATTAATAATGAAAATGGAAAATGTAGTTATATTTTAATTAGTAATAGCAGGTTTAGCATAGAAATACAATGAAGGGCTCATTTACACGCAAATGTTGGCATATGCTGTAGTTGTAAGGAGGCCCTTTTGTGCTTTGTTTAGCCCTGATACGATACTCCTGTTTATTTTCAGAAGTAATTGTCTTCTTGGGGTTCTGCACTAATGTGGACCTTTTCTTTGCATGTACTATACAAATAAGAAGCCCACTGAGTATGAATAAATCCTGACCTTTGGCACTGCTTGGTTTAGCACAGTGATGCCAAGTCCCATTAGAAGTCCTTTACTGAAAATGACTTTTGTATATTCAAAACCTGCTAAGGTATTTTAAAATGCCTGGTTATTCGTGTATTTGGGATATTGCTGTTAAAAGGGGCAACTTTTAGTACGATCTTAGTGAAAAACTATGAAAAAGAAATAATGAAGACCATATTAAAAGTTGCTTGGAACTGGTAATTCTATGACATATGAAAAGTTAACTAAAAGGTGAAGCACCCCTTTAACCTGACCTTGACTTGCCTGTTCTCCCCAGCTGTGATCTCTGCTGTCATCATGATCACGTGAGCCATCCCATTGCCTTTTGCTAATGTAAAATAGGGCCAGAATTTAAGTTATGTACCAGCAAAGGTTAATGGCTTGAAAAGTTTGCAAGACTCTGGAGCCTATAAATAAAATTCCTGATCCTTTTTTTTTTTTTTTTAAACAATTTAAGAAAATTGTGGCTTTGTACAACTCCAATGATTCAGCAACTGAAAAAATTCTAATGAAAAAACCCAGCTGGCAAAACCTGACTAGCTTCTATAGAGGTCAATAGGAGGTCTGTTCTCAACATTTCAGCTATTTTATTATTTGTCATATTTGTAAAAACGAATAGAACAATGTGATGAATGAAACGGAAGAGATTTTTGAATAAACATTCCAGTGATTCCAAAAAAATCACAATAAAAAAACAACCAAGTTTAGATTGGGTTCAGAAGAACCTAAAATTTAAAATTGAATAAAATTGACTATCTGTGCATAACTATACAGGTATGGGACCTGTTATCCAGAATGCTCGGGACCTGGGGTTTTCCGTATAAGTGATCTTCCCATAATTTGGATCTCCATAACTTAAAGGAACAGTAACACCAAAAATTGAAAGTGTATAAAAGTAATAACAATATAATGTACTGTTGCCCTGCATTGCTACAACTGATGTGTTTGCCTCAGAAAGACTACTATAGTTTATATAAGTATGCTACTGTGTAGCCATGGGGGCAGCCATTCAAAGGAGAAAAGGCACAGGTTACTTAGCAGATAACAGATAAACCCCCATTATATGGGGCTTATCTACTAGTTATCTGCTATGTAACCTGTGCCTTTTCTCCTTTTTTCCACCCTGAATGGCTGCCCCCATGGCTACACAGCAGATTATTTATATAGTAGCTTTTCTGTAGCAAAAACACCAGTTTTTTGCAGAGCAACAGCACATTATATTTTAATTACTTTAAAACACTTTAATTTTTTGATGTTACTGTTCCTTTAAGTCTGCTAAAAATCATTTAAATATTGAATAAACCCAATAGGCTTGTTTTGCCTCCAATAAGGATTCATTATATCTTAGTTGGGATCAAGTACAGGTACTGTTTTATTATTACAGAGAAAAAGGAAATCATATTTAAAAATTAGAATTATTTGCTTATAATGGAGTCTATGGGAGATGGCCTTTTCGTAATTCTGAACTTTTTGGATAACAGGTTTGCGGATAAGGGATCCGATACCTGTATTAGCATAGGCAGCAACCACTGTGCGGCTTCATATAGATTCGTGAAACATTAGATCCAAGAGTAGTTTGAAAAAAATTCACTTTCTAAATTCTAGATAACATCATAACTTTTATTCATTGATGTTTCTTTGTTTTTGTTTAGAGGACATTAAAAACCCAAGCAAGAACATTCCACTCTGCACTATAACAGCCGTGTCTGCCGTCACTGCATTTTATTTGCTGGTAAACATCTCATACCTCACCGTACTGACACCCAAAGAAATTGTTTCTTCAGGTACTTAGAATGTGTTATTTGTAAGGATAAAACTGCCAGTGTTGTAACAAAATGAAAATTCATTCCCACTGGTTTTTACTAACAATTACAGGTATAGGACCCATTATCCAGAATGCTTGGGACCAAGGGTATTTCGGATAAGGGGTCTTTCCGTAATTTGGATCTCCATACCTTAAGTCTACTAAAAAATCAATAAAACATTAAACCCAATAGGATTGTTGGTATCCAATAAGAATTATTTATATCTAAGTTGGGATCAAGTACAAGCTACTGTTTTATTACTACAGAGAAAAAGGAAATCAGTTTTAAAATTCTGAATTATCTGATTAAAATGAAGTCTATAGGAGACAGGCTATCCATAATTCAGAGCTTTCTGGATAACAGGTTTCCGGATAAGGGATCCCATACCTGTCTATATATTTTAACAATCATTTATTGGTTTATCCATTGATGAAAGCATGCAAGCTCTTAGAATAAGTGACAGCTTTTTAGCTATAAATTATATATACATTGATTGATTGATTATATCTTGACTGAATTAATTTTATTATAGGACATAACCTTTCAAAGTTTTCAATTAGGGTTACATTTGCTTGTACCAATCCTCAACGGAAAATAGAAGTGTTTCAAATTTACATTCTGTCAGAAAATGCTGTTTATAAAAATGTTTTCTGTTTTATTAATTCTTAAATATTACTAAAGGGAATGTAAAGTCCCATGAGGTTAAGGCATCCTATTCCATAAAAATAATCTATTTATATATATATATATATATACATAAAGTTTTTTGGTATGATTATAAAGATAAAGGGTCCAGTTTGCTCTACTGCCTTAGGCAGCCCAGTCCACAATATTTAAGAAATCTGATTAATCTCTGACCCACTGTCTTCTTATAGCAGCAGCCAATCACTAATGTGGGCATAAGTGTGACTCTGTCAGTCCATATTATCTCCTCTCCATTTTTTCATTTTGTTTGGTGCAACACCAGGTGGATTCTCAGATTTTGACGTGAAAATGCACTGAATTGTTTCTGTACTGAAATTCGCTCCATGCCTACGTAGTGGCTCCAGGTGCAGGCACATCAGAGAGCACTTGGGAGCATTGGGGCCTGTATTTATAGGCAGGACGAGAATCCACCCGGTGTGGCACTGGTCTTCGACAAACAGCTGGTAGTCCCTTAAAGGAACAGTAACATCAAAAAATTAAAGTCTTTTAAAGTAATTAAAATATAATGTGCTGTTGCTCTGCAAAAAACTGGTGTTTTTGCTACAGAAAAGCTACTATATAAATAAGCTGCTGTGTAGCTTATTTATATAATAAAGGCACAGGTTACATAGCAGATAACTAGTAGATAAGCCCCATATAATGGGGGTTTATCTGTTATCTGCTAAGTAATCTGTGGCTTTTCTCCTTTGAATGGCTGCCCCATGGCTACACAGCAGCTTACTTATATAAACTATAGTAGTCTTTAGTTGTAGCAATGCAGGGCAACAGTACATTATATTGTAATCTCTTTTATACACTTTCATTTTTTGGTGTTACTGTTCCTTTAATTATAGACCTTTATAAGCATTTTTTTTTTCAAAGTTAGTTAAATATACATATTAAAACATATATGGCATAAAAATGGTACAGAGCACTCAATGCTGCTTGATAAATAGGCAACTTAGGGGCGATTCACTAAAGGCCGAAAAAACGAGTGATATTTTTAGCATGCGTTAAAAATATTATCACTTCTTATATTTGGAGAATTAGCGATCGATTCACAAAAAGGACACTTGTCTGAATTAAGAAGTGATTTTATTGTCGTCATTTATCTGGCGATGACATATTTTTAAGCAATATTTTAAAGCATACAATATATTTATGCGTTATGTCATAGTATGCGCACGCTATTACATACGTAACCGTTACTTTCTGAAAACTACCGTTCTGAAAATGACAGGTTCCCTGAAAACTCGAGCATGCATCACTCTAGGGCAAACACATACTTGATTCTCTTCTTCACAAATCAATAAAAATCCAACTGCAAACTCCATCTTGTCTTCACAAACGCTCACGAACAGAAATGTTTTTTAAGTAACGCCCACTCCTAGTAGCTATTAATATCAGCACAAATCATCTCAATATGTCATGCTTTTAATGCTTAAAATATGTCTGTGAATTATGTGTTAGTATTATTTCTATTAGATAGTTATCACAACGCGATGGACATAACCTTTGCGATAATTGAGATTTTTGCGCATATGGTATGAGTAGTAACGCATGCGAAATGACTTTGATGAATCGGTACTTAATTAACAATCACTTTTTAATGCATAAAACTATGCGTTAAGTGTTAACGACCTTTAGTGAATCGGCCCCTTAGTCTCCACCAATACAAAATTTTCGATTTTATAAAAAGTATCCATTTATTACCTAAATAAGTTAGCTGGGTTTTTTAACTGAAGGCTGGGAGTTCAGATGTGGTCCTTTAAGACATTTGAATGGCCTCCAGACTTCTACCTTCACCAACTTCTTTATATAAAATCATCATTTTTAACAATCCAGTCCATGGACACAGACTGTGGTGCCTTTCGGTTTTGTCCCACTGTCCAATTCCAAAAGTAATTATAACATGTATTATTTGTGTTAAGGTGATTGATATGTAGTTTAGCTTTCCTAATCTACATGAATAACCGTAAGTTATTTTATTTCAGCTGCTGTATCAGTTACCTGGGCTGTTCGAGTGATTCCCACAGTAGCCTGGATAATACCAGTTTCAGTCGCTATCTCAATATTTGGTTCTCTAAACGGTGATGTATTTATGCTTGGGCGACTAAACTATGCTGGGAGCAAGGAAGGTCATTTACCCTCACTTATATCAATGCTTCATGTGAATCACTTGACTCTGGCTCCAGCTACAGTCCTCTCAACCATTATCGCTTCAGTATTTGTTATTCCTTCAGAGCTTATCTCATTAACTAATTACTTTGGTTTTTCTTCTTCCCTTTTGGGTGGACTAACTGTTACAAGTTTAATTGTTCTACGCTACAGAGAACCAAACCTTCACCGGCCATACAAGGTACAGTAAGATTTAATGCCAATGCAGCCCAGACAATTTAAGAGAGAGGAAAGACTAATGATGACAATTATGTAGGGGGCAATAAAAGTAAAAAGTTTTTTATTGAATTCTTTTTACTCCCTTTAACAAAGAAGAAACAAAGAGACGATTAGGAAAAAATAAAAGTCAAATTTTGCCACTGTTATAGTGTTTCTGATTGGTTTGCACATCGCTTGTCAGTTAGACCCCTTTGTAAGTAATGTCTTGTTTACTTAAGATCAACTCATTTGAGAGGTTCCCAATCATGCAGATCTTTGCTTTATTTGTTCACTTTAATTGGACTGATCCAGTTATCTGGTCCTGGGCCTCTGCAGACCTGTCAGGAAAAGGCTGTATTAACTGCCCAATGTGACCTTCGATCGGCAGGATTTCAGACTGCCCAGTTGTATCTGACTGATTTCCTATAATTCTTTATTCCATAGTACGCAGCCCCATAAACAGCTTTCTGTATGTGGTTTCATCTTGGTGAGGTGTGGCATAGGCATCAGGAGTTATGTGCCCATGTATGGCAGCTAAAGACAAGGTCAGAACCAGGAACCACACATCTAAACAATAGGAACAGGACTGGGATCTTAGAACACAATGAGAATATTAATTCCAATAACAGCAAAACCAGGATCTCAAAGAAGTGCAGCAGGACATTAGATATGTAATTGCAAGAGTTTATGTGAGCTTACGTTATAAAGGGTGGTGCATATTAGGCAAATACTGGCACATTCCTAATACTCAAACCATGCTTTTTTATGCGTTTCAGAATTTTAGGTTTATGGGTTTTCTGTAGGAAATCATGGTTCTGATATTCCTATAAAATGCATTAGATGGCACAAGAGCATTGTGTCAGGGGCTACATGTGGTGTTTTCCATTGCTATCAGTAGGAAGTCTGTCACTTGCCATTGATGGCATCTTGATACTTTGTATTGTGTTCACTGCTACTCTTCGCTGTTGATCAAAATATGTAAGGCAGTTGTGTTGCTATGTACTGCAATAAAGAATATTTGGCAACAACCTGATTGCTGATGCTCCACAGTCACACAGATTTTTGTAAAAAAAAAACTGCCACCCCCTGGAACAACAGGTGCTGGGGATGGCTTTGCTGTATAATTTAGAACTTCATAATGGCTTTCTTATCCCTTAACCCTAATACCTATTAAATCCAAGTGACTAACTCAACGACTTATTGCAGTTTATGTTATCAACAGCTTCAAAAAATAAGAAAAATCTAATCATAATTTCTGCCACACAAACCTAAAACCCTAACACCTAAAATCCTTGCACCAGCTCACTGAATCATTTAGAATGCTTACATCAACACTGCTAGAACCTCAGTTGGAAAGCAGTGCAACCCAATGAGACACTTTTATTCAAATATGATTATTCCAAGGAGCAAAGCCCAAAGCTTGAAATAATACCAACAAATTACTTAAGTCTTACTTTGGTCATTGTTAAACCTTTATTGTGGTTTGTCTATCTCTACCTCCAGGGTAATATTTGCAAAATAAAAAAGATTCTGTAGGAACAAAAGGCTTAACTGCAGGACTATATTCATTGTAAGCATGCATTTATTGTGCCATTCCACGCAACATCATTTGGGGACAACTCCTATTACACTTGATAAACTGGATTGTCCTCAATGCACATTGTGTGGAATGGCACAATAAATGAAGTTAAGCCTTTTGTTCCTACAGAATCTTTTTTATTATGCAAAGCTTTAACTTATTAGGAGTATTTAAGGAAATGCTGCTCTGACACTTGAAATGTTTGGCATAGTTAATGGAACCATCTGGTTAATGTTAAAAATACTAATACTTCCAGATACATGGCCAGTCACTGCACATACATTTAGGGGGCCCATGTATCAATGTACAATTGGGTACGATTACAAAAAATCAGATTTTTTTCTAACTTTTAGAACTGTGGGTATTTTCTGCGCTTTTTTCGTTAATCTCCGCAACTTTTTCGTACTTTGTGACAACTTGTGCAACAAAATCGTATTTGTCGCAACAACTACATAAGTTTTGGAATTCATTCAAGCTTCGGCATCGTGGCCAGGTTGGAGCTGCAGAGTGCCATCAGTCCTATCATGCACTAAACGATCAAAGTCAGAAAGTTTTTTGTGCCATTTACAATCGTTCGGATACAAAAATTTTGGATCACAACGATATTTTCGTATGACCACGATACAAAATTTTCACGCTTTAAACGCACATCAGAAATTATCAGATTTAATCCGAATTTTTTTACTTTAAAATGTCCGAAATTCAGACTTTGATAATTGGGCCCCTTAGAGTCCTGGCCAGTCCTCAAGCAACACTATTGTGATCTATCTAGAGGCTCTGGCAATTATAGGACAATGTAAATAATGTTCATTTATATATGTACATTGTATGTTTGTTCCTGTTTTGCATTATCAATAATACTGATGGTTTCATGCTTTCATCCACAGGTCTTTCTTCCAGTCGCCTTTGGAGTTGTTCTCGTTTACACGTTTTTATTTCTAGCGCCAATAATACAATCACCGAAAGTACAATATTTCTATGCCTTACTGTTTATGCTGAGTAGCATGCTCATTTATTTCCCCTTTGTTCATTTTAAACTGCGCATCCCATACTTTGATGCAATCACTTGCCACTTACAGCTGTTGATGGAGGTGGCACCCACAAATATATTTGAAGATCCAAAAAGCCAATAAGAAGCATTTGTATATCAGTTAGATGTGCTTTTATTATACGGAGATTGCACTGGCATTTCTTATCTGAAAACATAAAGATATCTTTATAGTTACTGTAATTCTTATGTATTCCATTGTTCAGTAAATATAATTATCAAACCATGTCTGTGCAAGAAAACTTTTCACATGATAATACTTCTTAGAGCAAGCTTACAAGATTTTGAAATTGAAATTGCAGGGATAGACTTATTGGGCCCATTCATCAATGTACGAATCGGAATTACGATCACTTTGTCGTACGAAAATATTGTACTTATGATCCGGAAATTCTGAAATTTTCGTATTGAAACAATCGTAAACGTATTGGCGATTCGAAAGTCACAAAATTTTCGTACCTGACGATCGTAAACGGCGCAAACCCTTTCTGACTGAAACTTCAATGCATGATTTGGGAAGTTTCCTATAGGATTCAATGGCACTCTGCAGCTCCAACCTGGCCAAAAGAAAGTCACGATACTGAAGCTTGAATGAATACCGAAACTTTCATACTTTTCGACAAATAGAATTTTGACGCACAAAATGACGCAAAGCATGAAAAAGTCCCAGAAATTAACAAAAAAAATCTCATAAATCGCACAGTTCTAAAAGTTAGAAAAACTAAAATTTTTGGTAATCATAACCAATCGTACATTGATAAATGGGGCCCTAAGATACACAACTGAAGATCATTGTTTCTGATACTTTACTCTAATCATTTCTCCTTAGGCTGACATAGAATAAAACACTAGAGATTGCCATGGTTTGCCAGAGCGAGATTCTGCTGCTCTTTATTTCTATAGGATTTTAAAATTAATATTTATCAAGAGGAACTCTGACTTTCACCCACTGATACATTTTCACCCAAATATCTCATAAATGAATAGAAAATGCATAGAAAGTGGTGGAAGCATGGCAAGATTTTTAATCAGGGAAACTGCCAAGCTCTAGTTTTTAATCAATATTTAATGAATATGCACCTTGATGAAGATTTATGCATATTATTCCAGAGTAAACACTAATAAAATTATATCAAACAATTGTTCCAAAATATGTTTCCTAGTCCTTTGTGGCCTATGTTTAGACCCCCCACACATAAAAGTATAAACACAGTATATATAGCTGCACAGCTGTACAGTACTAATATAATGTAATGCTAGTGCTATACTTATTGTACTAAAACCATATAGTAAAATAATGTGGCAAATTAATTGTAAAAGCCCTTAAAAAACATAAAATAAAGAAAGGGCCAGATTCTTTTTTAATGTCCTCATTTACTATCTCTTGTTTTGTAGGTCAGTGGTCTGTAATTCTTTCACTACTTATCTTCTGTACTACTATTGTTGTCCCCTTTTGCCCCTCTTCAGCAATGCAGTACTGAAAATTCATGGAGAAGGAAAATAACCAGCAATATACACTAATGGTTGCAAAAAAATACATTAAATTATTATCCTTTCAAAGTAACTCCACAGCATTCACACCTCTGTAAGTTTCAGGTGTCACCTTTCTGAAGAGTTACAAAGTGCCATTGTGATTGGATTACAGGAAGAGTACATATGTTGGGGACTTCCCATACCAGTCAGTTGAACTGAAGAAGCTGCTCGGATGAGTAGTGAAACATCTTCAATGATTACTTAGCAAGTCCAGTTGCTTTAGATTTATTTATACTAGATACCATGACCTGGATGAATGAAAATCTTCAGTCATTAAATTATTAGGTTTGAAGAGATGAAGTCACAGTCAGAACAAGGCACATGAAAATACTCAAAATAGTTTCACGGGTTAAAATGTATAAGAACATTTTGGAATGATTTGCAAATCATTTAATAGCAAAAAGCACAAATACCAAATGTTCAAACTGAAAAAATTATTGTTTTCTGAAAAAAAATATGCTGATTTTGAATTTTATGCCAGGGACATATTTCAAAGAAGTTGGGACAGGACATCAAATGACTGAAAACGTTGTATAATGCTAAAAAAAACACCTGGTGGATCATCTCATAAACTGGCAATAGGTTAGCGAGGCTCTCGGAAGTAAAGATTTACCATTCTGTGAAACACTATATGAACAAAATTTAACAATAATTTAAAAATAATATATAAACTCTAATTTCAACAATGAGTGCTGAGCCATTGCTCATGTCAAATAGCTCTTTGAAATGTGTGTATTATAAGAAAGTATGTCCCCCTATAATGTTAAAAAAAATTATTTTTGGCACAATGTTGCAAGTGCTTGAAAGTTCTTGGGACAACTTAAATCAATCCATAGTTACACCAACATAGGAGATGAGTTTAAGCAAAATTCAAGTGAATGTTGCCAAACTGAAATGATCCAGAGGGAGGTTTGAAAACCCCATCTAAGCTTTATCAGAGAGGGGGTATTCTTTCCTGAGCCCAAAAGCGCAATGGACTCATGGATTTATACCAAATGCTGGGTGATGTAATTTCGGATTGAAGAATTCAGATTTTTTTTCCCATATAAATGGGCTCACAGTCAAGAACAGATGGCAAAAAATAAATGCAACTGATGCACAAACATACTATTGCTTCATCTTTTTCATCAAAAATAAATAAATGGGTAATAGATATGCAAAACAAATGTAAAGCTAATTTTTTTTTTTTTACAAATGACAAATTACAATGTCAAGGATACAGGCATTAAGTGAACAACTACCATATAAGAAGTTACCACACCAAGAATAATAATGTTTGATGCCTGAATATTTATTTTAAAAAAATTAACTTTGATGTGCGACTTCAGCTCTTATATTTTCCTCAGGATGATTCGGAACACAAGGCAACAATATCTATTGCTCACATAAAGGGAGCTCAGACTTTTGTCATCTTTAAAATAGAATGATCAGGGCAAAGAAATGACTTCAAAGAAAGAGTAAAATGCCTTTCTGTGTTTGTTCTATAGCTCAACTGTTCAGTCAGTAGCAAATGCAGACACTCATTACTAATCCAGGAAATAAAAGTAGTAACAGAAAGGTCCTACACAGAGAAATTTTAGAAGCAGTAAAAGAAATAGATTTTAGAAAAAAACATTCACTGTATTGTTGCAAGAAATCCAATGAAGGCTGCTCTAGTAAATGCATAAATAAAGCAAATGGTAAATATGGGCACTAACAAGACTGAACTCCTTGTCCCCATCACTGTCCCCGCTCACATCATGCTCCATTCTGCACCCGTATGACCTTGTATTGTCTCAGCTCTGCCTGCCATGCTGTGACCCAGGCTTGAGAAAGGGCTGGAGCCCGAAACGTTGCCTGTTCTGTTGGCACAATAAACACAACACCACCCCATTTGGAATGCTGCAGAGTGTTGTATTGCAAAAGACAAGTCCAGTATTCTTTTCTGTATATCGGGAAAAGGGTGGCCAGTATAATGTGCATGTTCATTAAAGGGTTTATTCACCTTTACTTTTATTAAGATGTAGAACAGGGTGATTCCCAACGAGTTGCTCGAGAGCAACTTGTTGCTCACCAACCCCTTGGATGTTGCTCCCAGTTGCCTCAAAGCAGGTGGTCATTTTTGAAATCCTGACTTGGAGGCATGTTTTGGTTGCATGGAAAACCAGGTGTAGCCTCCTGTAGGCTGCCAGTCCACATAAAGGCTACAAAATAGCCAATCACAGCCCTTATATGGCACCCCCAGGTACCTTTTTCATGCTCGTGTTGCTCCCCAACAAGACAAGCCTGTATAGCAAGATTCTGTCCATGACCGTGATAGTTTTTAGAAGTTGTTTTTTGTACAATTGAACTGCACCCCCCTACACTTCTCTGACTATTGGACAACCATCCTGCAACCTCTACTACTTGGCCCAGTCCCCAAGGAGGGGTAGATACCATATACCTATTTTTAGTTTGGTTTATTATTTTTTTTTATATGTTTTGAACTCATTACTGAATACTCACATCACACATCTATGCAAATATGTTTATAAAATAAAGCTTGTGGGATTAAGTTTTGAAAGTGTTTTAGACTTACACAAATATTTCTGGACCAATATCCGCCCTATGTGCATAATCTATAGAAAAGTATACGGTTGATTGGTGCAGAGCAGGGGGTTTCAGAGCCAGTTGGTGGTGTATGCACAGTGGCTCTCCTTTATACAAGTGAAAGGCATTTGTATGCATTTTATTTGCTATCCTACATATTTTTAACTGTGCTTAATAGCTGATGCAGCATTTTTTACTTTGTCTGACTGTAAAAAAGCAAAAGAGGTCCCTGACCAAATGTTTGAAGTGCTCTAAAGATCCTCTTTCTGTGCCTCTGTGGATCTAAAAGCCCAGAACCCTAGCACCCAGGCAACAGTTTGGGAGTCAGATAAGTAATTTAAAATAAGAATACCTTTGAAATCCTTAAACTGATGTCTCCAACAACCAAAAAGTATTTTGACTTGATGTGTCTGTCGCTGAGTTGAAAACAAAACCTTGGAAATCCCTACTAGACAGACAATGGGAAAAGGCCTTACATACACTCTGTATTGCATTGGTACAAGTTAAAGGTTCATAAAACATTGTTAGATAATAAGAAAATGTTACCAGTTCAATTTGTTGACCAGAAATTAATTCATTCGCCATAGGAATTTACAAAACAAGGCGCCATAGATTATAACAAACATTTTATATTTTAAAAAGCAAAATAGGCTTTACTGATAAAAAACCTTTTTAACTTAACCTCCATCATAGTTACATTATGTATAGTGCGTAAAACACGAGTGTAACTCTGTCCTAAAATTCAACAAACATTAAATTATACATTAATTGGCCTTTCCTTACTATGACTCTTTAAACATTAAAGGAGACATATTGGATAAATTGGAAAACCCTAATTTTGTAGGCAATTATGAATAATATCCGGTGCTGGTTTCCCTTTGGGCTAAACATTAACCCTATCTGTAACAATGGCCCCTTTATTGGAGCTCCCTATAGATCCTCTCACTTCTCTGTCCAGTTTGAAATGGAGAGTGGGCGTGTCCTAACGTCCCTGCCAAAAGCACAGTAGAAGGGGGAGAGCCAATCACAGCCCTGCAATCACACAAGCAAAGACAGGCTTCAGTTCCCTATCAGGTCAGCCTAGCTGCTGATTGGTTCCTATCTTATACTGCAGTGTACGGAGGGCCGCCGGCTCCCCAGCTCATCCAGAGAATTCAGCCAGCAGGAAGTGGAACAGATGGGCGGGACTAGTGGGGTTTTTGTAGAATTTCTCAATAAATCAGTCTTAAATACAACTTTTTTAAGCACATTCCTTCTATATCTAGAGGAGTATAATTCTCTGATACATTCTTAATTTTTATAGGATGTCTCCTTTAAGTATGAATGCTGAGAACCTTGAGAAAATTCAAGTTTTATTTGATTGTCCTAAAGATGATAATGTAATGTGGAATTCTATGTAATGTTTCTGCTATGATCTCACTAGCAACTAAATGAATAAAAAAACATGTATTTGCAATAGATAAAACTCAACTCTTCAATTAATTTACTGCCCAAGCAATTATAATACTTATACTGTCAAAGTTTTCCAAAGGGTGGGTTAGGATTTTTGAGTTGGGTAATGGTGTTTTCTAAAGGTACCAAATAATAAGTTGTTGTGCCCAATGCTGGGTTGTCTAGAAACACAGGACTAAAGGGCTTCACGGAGTATATCAATCTACTAATTAAATGAATAAAAAAAAAACCATTCTATTGCATTAGGAATTGTGTTAACTTTTTTATTGAGAATAACAGATTACATGACATATTTAATGGTACTTCCAGTTGTATATGATTGCATCAATAAATTATACAGTTGTTATTCGAATATAGTTCTTATGTGTCATTCTTTGGTGGGGGGAAGAAGGATATGTTTTCTCCTATATTTAAAACTGGGCCAGAATATAAAGACATAGCATATATCCCACAGATGGAAAGTAAATATCTATAATAATTTTATACCTAATCTTAGCACTTAGCATCTAAAATCCTCTCCCCTGCACTGCCTCTCTGCAAATGGAGATGCTTTGATGTGTGGTTGATAAGGAGATAGGTCATTGTATTGTGATGTCCCTGGTAATAACCACCTACAAGCATATCTTAACAACACTACCAATGAGTTGTAATGTCATGCAACATGTGACCTCAACAATGAAAGCTGAGAGCCTTATGAAATCTACTCAGATCTTTGAACAAAGGCTATTAGCTAAACTAAATGCCCCAGATCTATATACATGTGACCAAAACGAGCGTTGCCTCAAATATAACCTTGGAAAACCCAACTAGCCAGACAGTGGGAAAAGACCTTAAATGCAGCACTCTAGTCTCGCACTAGTGCAAGTTTAATGCTCACAAACCATTGTCAGCTGATGAACAAACACTACCACTTTCACTTGGTGACCAGATAAAATATCTCAAGAAGCAAACCAGGCATTTTGCATTTGCATTAAATAAAACTCAATTATTTAGTTGTTTCAGAGGCCCAAGCAATCATAATACTTATATGGTCAAAGTTTTCTGAAATGTTTTAGTAACCTGTGTTAGGATTTTCAGATAAAGGTGTTTATTAAAGGTAGCAAATAAGTTGGTGTGCCCGATACTGGGATGTCTAGCAACACATGGGGACAAGATTAAAGGGCTATTTTTGTATAGTGAAATTAAATGCATTCTAACCAATTTTAGAATATAGATGAATTAAACATTGGATCTATCTGGAAATGAAGTTGCAATTGCAAGCAGTGTTAATCAATTTGTGTAAAAAAAAAAAAAAAGGTAGGAGTCAGTTCTCTTCCATGGCCTTTAATAAGATCAAAACAATTGATAATGTTTAAAGTACCGGTATGGTACCTGTTATCCAGAATGCGAGGGACCTGGGGTTTTCTGGATAAGGGATTTTTCCGTAATTTGGATCTATATAACTTAAGTCTGCTAAAAATCATTTAAATATTGAATAAACCCTATAGGCTTGTTTTGCCTTCAATAGGGATTAACTATATGTAAGTTGGGTCAAGTACAATGTTCTGTTTTATTATTACAGAGGAAAAGGAAATCATTTTTAAAAATTAGAATTATTTGCTTATAATGGAGTCTATGGGAGATGGCCTTTCCGTAATTTCTGGATAATGAGTTTCAGGATAAGGGATCCCATACCTGTATATTAGAAAGTTGCTTAGAATTACATTTTAATAAAAGTCCCTTTTACTTCAGCGAAAATTTTAAACCATAAAGTTTAAGGGCCTTAGGAACAGGGACATTTTTGTCAGGGATATCATGAGATATTTCACTAAGGATTGAAAACAAACAAAATCATCATATGATAACTCAAAATTACCAAGATAGAGTGCAGTTGGCATCTATTTAAAAATTACCGTATATACTCGAGTATAAGCCGAGTTTTTCAGCACTAAAAATGTGCTGAAAAAGTAACCATCAGCTTATACTCGAGTATATGGATGTCCACGGCTGACTCTCATGGATGTCTCACGGCTCATGCAGATGGATGTGAACGCACATCCGAGTGCGCGCACACAGGTACGCGCGGACACACGTCCGTTCCATCTGCATAACGAGCCAGAGCACAACGTGGTAGGGTGTTGGTACGGTGGGGGGGGTCGGGTTGGTGCGCACACATCTATCTGCACGAGGTGGGGGGTTGGTGCGCGCACATCCATCTGCACAACGAGGTGGGGGGGTTGGTTACATCGCTGAACCTTCATTGTATAAATGCCACTTGTATTGCTTTCTATATATGCTGAAAGGCCAGTGATCTTTGGAACAGCTGAAAATGGTTCAACACCAAAAGCTTTATGTGGGAATCCTTCCTTTACATTGCACATTGCACACCCATAGTAACCAGCTCCTGATAAAAGTGACTATACCACCTATATGGGATATAAATGATGTTTAATCCCTGTAAAGTGCTGTGGAATATGTTTATGTTACATAAAGGATAATAATAATAAACTGAACTCTAAAATATGATCTGGCTTGCCAGAGTCAGCCGTGGACTGGAATCTGTAGTCAGCTGTGCAGAAGATACATTATAATACATTTGCATTGCACAATTGCTTTAGGAGATAAGCCATTTATGAACTATTATCTAAATTTGTACTAAGGCCAGCATCAAGAATTATTTTGCCCTAGTAACTAGTATTGTACTACTGTGGTGGGACTTGTACACTGGGGTCCACTGTTAAGCTCTGTTATGTTCCTGTATGAAGCTATGGCTATCTTGGGGCATTTTGTGGGCATTTATGGACACAGCACTCATAGTGGTTGCTAGTCAGCTTGGGGAATGTACACAGGGGAGCGCGCACAACAGGATGGCAAGTACTTGATAATTAGTATGGCAGCCTTCTCAAACGTGCTTTTGTCTGCTGCTGTAGCATTTTTCTTTCCCTAAAGTTATCTATTATTTATTTATCTGTTATTTATTTGATTATTAAAACTTAGCAGTAGCGGCTGCATTTCCCACCCTAGGCTTATACTCGAGTCAATAAGTTTTTCCAGTTTTCTTAGTTAAATTAGGTACCTCAGCTTATATTCGGATCGGCTTATACTCCAGTATATACGGTAAGTAATTACACACTTCTGTATTATTATTATGTGGAAAAAAATAAAGTATTTAATGACAAAAGTGCATATTTACAAACACAGGCCCTAAAGAGCAGTAGGCGAGTAACCCAGCAATCAATTGTCGCGACTTTTTCGTAGCCGTTACGATTTGCTTGTATATTGTCGCAACTTTTTCGTATTGAGCGCTCGGAAACGGCAGGCAAAACTTTCAGACTTTGCATGATTTTGGAAGCCTCCCATAGGACTCAATGGCACTCTGCAGCTCCAACCTGGCCCAAGGAAAGTCACGCTACTGAAGCTTGAATGAATCTGAAACTTTTGTACTCGGCGCGATGGCTACGAAAAAGTCGCGACAATTCGCGCAAGTCGTAACGCTACGAAAAAGTCGTAACGGCTACGAAAAAATCACGACAATTTCCGAAAAAATACCGATCATTAAGGAAAAAAATCATTCGGACGCTTTTCGGACGTTCGTGGATTAGTAAATGTGCCCCATAGTGTATAGTTTTATGCGTTAAAAAGTGATTGAGTGAGTTAATTAAGTAACGATTCATCAGTCATTTCGCATGCGTTACTACACATATCGCATGAGCAAAAATCTCAATTATCGTAAAGCGTTATGTCAATTGCATTGAGATAATCATCTAATAGAAATAATAATAATGCATAATTCACAAACATATTTTAAGCGTTAAAATTAGTAATAATATTAACACCTACTAGGAGTGGGCGTTGCTAAAAAAAACATTGCGGTTGGTGAGCGTATGTGAAGACAAGATGGAGATTGCAGTTGGATTTTTGTTATACTGTGAAGAAGAGAATCAAGTGTGTTATCATCCTAGAGTGATGCATCCTTGAGTTTTTAGGGAAACTCTAGAGGGATTATCAGAGAAGGAAATAGCAAGGCATTATAGGTTAAATAGAGCAGCAATCTATAGCCTGTATGAGGTACTGGAGCCTTATCTGCAGCCACTAACGCGCAGAAGCCATGCTGCTCCTGGCATTGTCAAACTTCCGTGCTCCCTTAATTTTTCAGGACCGGAAGTTTTTAGAAAGTTGGATGGTTATATGGTGGAGTGTCACAGCCCACATATTCACGTTGCCTTGGCCAGGACCTGGAGGCAATATGTTCAGTGTTCAATATGGAAACCTGTCAAAAAAGAGTTCTATTGTGTCAGTGGCATCCCAAGTCTGTTAGGTGCCATAGATTGCACCCATGGGGCATTTAATCCCACACTAGACAAAGAGCTAATATCGCGTGCTTTGAAATAAAGCGTAAATATATTGCATGCTTTAAAATATCACTTAAAAATGTCATCGCAAAATAAATATCGACAATAAAAGCGCTTCTTAATTCAGACAAGTGTCCTTTCTCTGAATCGATCGTTATTTCTCAAAATATAAGAAGTCATAATATTTTTAACGCATGCCTCAAGGTATAAAGATCCAAATTACAGAAAGAACCCTTATCCGGAAAACCCTTGTTACCCATTGTGGATAACAGGTCCCATACCTGTATCAGAAATTAAGTGTATTCAGTAAATAAAATCATAGCCTCAAGGCCAGTCTGGTTTATGGTTGTAAGGGTCAGTGACCTCAAAATCTGGACAACAATTTCAGTTGCTAGCTCTAAAGATCCAAAATAGGTGTGTTGGAAAACATCCAGCATAAATTAGGTTTGTCAGAAACAAGTGAATGCTACAGGGCTGATTATCAGATGCAGATTACAATAGTTTCTAAGCTGCCCTGCAATTTAATTACTAATCAGCCTTGTTTTGTAACTTATATATATAGCTTGCAGTCAGACAGCTTTTTTCTTGCACCTGGGCAGCTGTTTTCTACATTGTTCGATGTGCCCCTGTGAGTTGGTCCCTAAGCTTAATGACTGACAGCAGCCCAAAGCATGTGCAGTGAATCAGAAGGAAATAGGATGGGGCGCTACAGGGGAAATCTACTCAGGAACAGCTGTTATTTTCTAAGGGCTCCAGATCTACATACATGTGACCACAATCAACGTTGCCTCAGATTAAACCTTGGAAAACTCACTATTGTGGGAAAAGAGCTTCCGACATTCAGGTGTGGTCTGTTATATAGTATGTCTGTGTGTGTAGTTAATTCTCTGTCTCCTAGAAACCTACATTTTAGGTGCCTTCCATATACATGCTTCAGCTTCTTCTGCTTAAGAGTTGAATGTTTTTGCAGAGTTTTTCTGTTAATTTGATGTCAGAGGTCATATGGTCAGCATTAATTGAACAGTTTGAGATTTATTTTTAAATGTATTTTAGCCATTCTTTTGTAGATAGCAGAGTTTATCTTTGTTAAAAGATCAGTCATATGAATTGAGGTAATCAAATGTATTATCCTCAGCCCATGGCTCTTTTTCCTCTCATCTCTTTGGCATATAATTAATGGCACCATTGAGTCAAGCCGTATCCAGTGATTGCTATTTTATATAAATGCTATCAAAGGGAAGAAAGAACTGAGCTGCCTATCAAGGCTGTTTTTCAGTATGATAATTTGTCTCATTCTCTGCTTCTTTTGTAAAACACATTTGATCCTGTTAACACTAGAGTAACAAATAGACAATTGCCTTTCAGTCACCTAATACAACTCAGACTGTAAATATATACTTTTTTCTTTATCCCTTCAGTGGCCAGGCTATTCTGTTAGACATAGCAATACAATGCTTTATTTATTTATTGCAATATTCTCGACATCACATATGCGCTGCTCAGCTGTAAAATGCATAAAATACAATATTCAGGAATATTTAAATAGCGGCAAAACTTGGTTTGGCTTGAAGGGTTCAACCCCATAACTTGTTTGCCACACAGCACACAACGTATCGGGGGCCCATCTGTTTGAATAGGGAGTTTAAAAGGGCGTCTAACTAGAAAAAAAAGCTTTTATATTAGTCCTAGCAAGTCATGGTTGGCAGTTATACTTTCTAATGCTTGTATTTGTGTGGTAAAATCATACGTTTTAATAGGATTCTTAACAAATCTATTAACTTTTAGTATTTTAAACTGTTCAAAGACAAGTGTTAAGTAATTTTTTGATTGATATTTATTTTGTAAAGTTATTTATCCTACTTTGAAGGACTGCACTACCCTCAACAATTTAAATGCTGGGGAATCCCCTACCAGTAATTTGAACTGAAGAAGCCACTCGGATGAGTGGTGAAGCATTTTCAAGAAAAAACTCAAAAAAGTCCAGTTGTTTTAGACTTAATTCTACTGGATATCTATTTAGATTCCTCATTCTTTGACTTGCCATATTGTGGAACCTGAGTTAACCCGTTAATAGAGAAAAAGGCATTATTGTTTTAAGATTTAAACACTAATAACGGGTTTTTGCTACATGGCGATTAACAAAATAATAATTAGATTTTTATAGAAATAGGAGAAATCAAGTATCCTGATTTTACCCAATGGTAAGTGTGGTCATGATGTTGATGACATCCTAAGGTATAAGTATCTATTTAGATTCTTCTTTCTTTCATTTGCCATATTGTGGAAACTGAGTTAACTTGTTAATAGAATAAAAGGAGTATTAGTGTTTATATCTTGATGCTATAACGGGTTTTTACTACCTAGCGATTATCAGAATAATAATTGGATTCTTATAGAAAGAAGAGGGGAAATCAACTATCCCAAAAGATTTTACCAAATGGGTAAATGTGGTCATGAAGATGGCATGGGTGCGTATATGTGCATACGGCATTCCTGAGCAACACTGTAGCAGCGTGGAAACCCCAGCATCCTAACGTATAAATATCTATTTGGATTCATCTTTCATTGATTTGCCATATCGTGGACCGAGTTAACACGTTAATAGAGAAAAACGTGTTATAGCATCAAGATTTAAACACAAATAACGGGTTTTTGCTACATGGCGATTAACAGAAAATTAATTGAATTCTTATAGAAAGAAGAGGGGAAATAAATATCTATTTGAATTCTTCTTTCAGTGATTTGCCATATTGTGGACCGAGTTAACCCGTTAATAGAGAAAAACACGTTATAGCATCAAGATTTAAACACTAATAACGGGTCTTTGCTACATGGCGATTAACAATATTTCGATTTTTATAGAAAGAATAGGAGGAATCAAGTACCCCGATTTTACCAAATGGTAAATGTGGTCATGATGTTGATGACATCCTAAGGTATAAGTATCTACAGTATTTAGATTCTTCTTTCTTTGATTTGCCATATTGTGGAACCTGAGTAAACTAGTTAATAGAGTAAAAGGAGATTTGTGTTTATAACTTGATGCTATAACAAGTTTTTACTACATAGCGATTATCATAAAAATTATTGGATTCTTATAGAAAGAAGAGGGGAAATAAACTATCCCAAAAGATTTTACCAAATCGGTAAATGTGGTCATGAAGAGGGGAAGGGCGCGTATATGTGCATAAGGGGTTCCTGTGCAACACTGTAGCAGCCTGGAAACCCCAGCATCCTAACGTACAAATATCTATTTGGATTCTTCTTTCATTGATTTGCCATATCGTGGACCGAGTTAACCCGTTAATAGAGAAAAGCACGTTATAGCATCAAGATTTAAACACTAATAACGGGTTTTTGCTACATGGTGATTAACAATAATATTTAGATTTTTATAGAAAGAATAGGAGAAATCAAGTAGCCCGATTTTACCAAATGGTAAATGTGATCATGATGTTGATGACATCCTAAGGTATAAGTATATATGTAGAGTCTTCTTTCTTTCATTTGCCATATTGTGGAACCTGAGTTAACTCGTTAATAGAATAAGAGGAGTATTAGTGTTTACATCTTGCTGCTATAACGGCTTTTTACTACCTAGCGATTATCAGAATAATAATTGAATTCTTATAGAAAGAAGAGGGGAAATAAATATCTATTTGGATTCTTCTTTTATTGATTTGCCATATTGTCGACCGAGTTAACCTGTCAATAGAGAAAAAGGCGTTATAGCATCAAGATTTAAACACTAATAACGGGTTTTTGCTACATGGCGATTAAAAGAATAATAATTGAATTCTTATAGAAAGAAGAGGGGAAATAAATATCTATTTGGATTTGTCTTTCATTGATTTGCCATATTGTGGACTGAATTAACCCGTTAATAGAGAAAAACACATTATAGCATCAAGATTTAAACACTAATAACGGGTTTTTGCTACATGGCGATTAAAAGAATAATAATTGAATTCTTATAGAAAGAAGAGGGGAAATAAATATCTATTTGGATTCGTCTTTCATTGATTTGCCATATTGTGGACTGAATTAACCCGTTAATAGAGAAAAACACATTATAGCATCAAGATTTAAACACTAATAACGGGTTTTTGCTACATGGTGATTAACAATAATATTTAGATTTTTATAGAAAGAAGAGGGGAAATAAATATCTATTTGGATTCTTCTTTCATTGATTTGCCATATTGTGGACTGAATTAACCCGTTAATAGAGTAAAAGGCGGTATTAGTATTTAAATTGTGATGCTATAACAGGTTTTTATATATGAAAAATTGGAAATTAGGTCAACTTCTACCCTGAAGACACCCTCACTCTGACATCTACCTTTTATAAAATGTGCAAAGTGCAAAAAATGAGAGCAAACAGCCAGTGGGACTCGCCTAGAATATATTCTAGCAGGTGTATTATTCACATGCTCAGGATACTGATAGGCAGGTGTGAGCACACAATTGCCCCAAGCACATGGGGCACTAAGGGTCCTGAATTTAGTGCTCCTGTTCAGGGCAATATTAAATAACCCTTTAAATCACTGTGTCCAGTGAACTATAGAGAAATGCTCAAGAAATGTCAGATCCTGAATTTTTAGGCAAATGTGCATGTCACCAGATATATAGCGACCGTCCCCATTCTCTTTGACTGGGGGCAATTTCTAGCATTAGAAACGCCACTACCCTTATCCAGTGACATTACTCATATCATTAGTGAAACCAATTAATTCTGGAATAATTATAGCAGAAACAATATGCTGAGGCCTGTTCCAGTCACACCCTAAAATGTTAGTTTAATATAGAAAGTGTGGGATATAAGGGCAGCTCCCCAGGGCTTTTTGGAAACAAACAAATGTGACTTTATTAAATCTTTTATTTACAGATAAATTTAAAACCATAAACTTTGCTTTAGATCAAGACAACATTCCTAAGCAAAACAGAAGGGAAAAACACTAGGGGAAGCAAGAATGTAAAAAGTTTTATCCCAATTTAACCTCCCACTATGGTTTTGTCCATCGCTGCTACCCAGCCAATAGCACCCTTTTTATCAAATGGCTTACTTGAGATGGCAGCAGAAGAAAAAACGCCATGGTGCCCATTCATTAAAGCACAAATTTCGGATTGTTAAAAGTACGACTGGAAAAAATTCGTAGTAACCACAATAATTTTTGATGTTCGGGAAATGTCACGAAAATTCATTTCTTGGACATACGAAAAATCGTGGCGGCGATCAAAAAGTTACAAAATTTTCATACTCCGAACGATCGGAAATGTCGCGAAAACCTTTCTGACTTTGAAACTTCAATGCATGGTTTTGAAAGCTTTCCATAGGACTCAATGGCACTCTGCAGCTTCAACCTGGCAAAAAGATAGTCACGATATCAAAGCTTGAATCAACAAAGAAACTTTCTTTGTCGTTGCGAAACGTATGAAAAGTACTATTTTAATGATATTACCGTTAACAGTACGAAAAGTTTTAAACTTTAGAAAAAATACAAATTTGTATAATATCCCTTAAAGTTAAAGGCAGGAAATTAGGATCTCATTAATCCCAACCAAGGTTTAATGTATTTAATTTAAAATGTAAAAAGGGACCCAATGCAACCTGCATCTGCTGGCGCTCTCTATCTGTGTCTGAAGGAAGCCCAAGTTAGAGGATGTGTAGTGGGGACGGGACAGGAGTGGTTGATGCATTTACCCATCATGAATTTAGCATTTCTGCATGCAGGAATTGCTATGTATCTAGTGTAATGTCAGGGTGTAAAGTGCAAAAACTTTTTACACCCTGCCTTCCACATTGTATATGATCCCTAAGGACATTGTACAGCAAGGCACCACAATACAATGTAAGCTTGATGCAACATGTAACAGGGTACTCCTGTTAAAAAGGTCTGTGTGGCATATTTTGCATTGGCCAAGCCTCTATACAGATTAACAGGAACAGCCACAATTTCAAACAAGAATCAGCTGCAGATACTTCAGTACCTAGGCATTTTAACAATAATGAAATAGAATTAGAAAAGGTCCAGTCTGCCTCTAAAAGTATAGATATTTTTGGGAACACTGTGCGACACTTTTCCCCAACCAGTGACTTTGCTGTTGCTCCCAATCGCCTCAAAGTAGGTGCCCATTTTTAAATGACTGGCTTGGAGCCAAGTTTGGAAGCACAGAGACATCCCCCAAATAACTTTTTTCATGCTTATGTGGCTCACCAAAACTTTCTACATCTGAATGTGGCCCATGAGTACTGTAGAAAAGGTTGGAGATCCCTGCTGTAGAAGATGGGTGGGTAAACAGTTGAATCCCCTTAGGGATTGAGCTGTAGTCTACATGCTTTGCATGAGGTCCAGTTTAGTGCCTACTGGTTTCTGTGTGAATCTGCTATATTTACTGAAGGCCTATAGACAATGAAATTTTGTATATGTATTTCAAGTTGTGCACCTAGATTTCATTGGCTTTACAGCATACAGTATAGTGGATTAGTAGTCACCCTTGTGCTGTTACTGCTGGAGAAAATATGAAAAAACAAGATGGCATATAACTAAAATAGGAAGTTCAACTAAAAAAACCTCATTTACACATTACATTAAAAATTTGCAAATCTGTCTGACTTAGGATGTCAATATTTTACACACTTGAAGTAGATCATTTTGTTTTTTTTATATTAAAATCAATCTAACATTCCTTCAGATAAGCAGTGAATGCCTGTCTGATCACCTACTGATTTACTTTAGATAAAATAGAAACCCAGCAGCGTATATTGCATTATCACTGGACATAAAAGAAATCTTTACAGCCCTTGATCCACAAAATTTCTTAATCTATATACAGAACTGTAGGCTACAATCGTTTATAAAAAGGTATGCATATACTGCACTGAACAGGGTGGCTGAGTTTTCATAGATTAGTGATGTATTGTGTGTCTCAGAATTCTCATTGATCCATTTGCTTGTGGCTAAAAAACACAATATTCAAAATGTCTTTATAATAAATCTTTAAAAAGTCTGAATGTTGCTCTAAACTCTATTCCTAGCTTTTTTTTTTGTCTTTTTTCTTCAGATGGGCTGCATAACAACAAATGATTGAGTTGTATCTGGGCTATTAAACCAATGATAATATTTAGCTGAAGCAACATATCAAGATCGATTAGTATTGTTTCCACTCTCATTTTTACAAACAAATGCTTAATTTTTGTGTAATAATAAATAATGCATACAGATTAATATGAACCACCTGTTTAAAGGCAAAAATATACCCCCCTTTTTGACATGACATCATCCAGTTCAGCTCATTTTAGAAATTCCAGAAATAAATGTAAAATTTATTTTTTTACACAAATATTTCATAATGGTACTGCCATCTGAAATGCTAGGGGCCTGGAATCAGGGTTATATTTACATAAAGCTTTATGGTGTCCCCATGTCTGCATGTGGTTTCTACTGGGTGTTTTGATTTCATGATGTAAAGTAAGAACATTCATTTAAAGTAATTAGCATTTTCCAGTTTTGGCATTTTTTTTTTCCAGAAAATGATGCCATTATTTTACTTTACAGATAAGATTTACAAGTTTTACATATAAACAAAATGACATAAGGTAGAAGCCAATTTCATAATCCATATGGAGTTCCACTCACACCAACAAAATAATGGCCACCAGAGATAAGCTGTTCATATATGACATAGATTTGGTAGGCACTTGAGCGATTTTCGCAATGGTGCTCAACCATCTGAGTTGTTTGCACCTTGAAGACCTCCCTGTGATTTTACAGGATCAGTTGTTCTTACCAGACTTTCTTCTCAGCGGGAGGATAAGGCTTTGACAGACTTAGAAGTGACAGCCTCCTTACCTCTGCTAAACTGTTAAGTAACACTCAGATGAGCCACAGCATATAGACATGTTTCCTGAACTTGCCCTTACTATTGCATGTCTAGTATCTATATTTAAAGAGAAAGTATAGCTTTTGTTCAAACAGTATTTCCAGTTTGTGAAACATGAAAAACGGCATTTGTAAATTTTTGATGTAATTTTGTTGATATAAGTAAAAAGAAAAACCTACAGGAACATGTCACTCTGTACAATAATAGCCATGTCTAAAGGGATTATCTTTTATTAGCTGGAAATATCTCACACCTTACAGTACCAATGCCCAAAAAATGTCCTACATAGGTTCTGAAATTTCTGTTTAGTTACTATCCTTTGTTCATATATAAGATTCTGTGTTATAAATATAGAGAACGTTATGTATCTATTTATTTGTGCAGTAAATATTCAAAGACATTATACTATCATCTTCTTTGAGTGCCATGCCCGAGGATCAGCTCATGTAAGTCTAATAAAGACTGCACATGTTCTAACCAGCCAGATAAATGCAAAGATTATTGGTCAAATTGGTAAGTGTAGGTACAGAACCAATTGTTTGGTAGTCATTCAATAGCAAAGAACATATAGAATATATTGCCAAAATTCGTCCCTTTCTTTCTACTGCAACAGCTAAGCTGCTCATGCTTGCTCTCATCCTGTCACGACTTGACTACTGAATCCTGCTATTAACCGGCCTCCCTAACTCCCATCTTTCCCCCCTACAGTCTATATTAAACACTGCTGCCAGAATTCTCCTCCTCTCATCCAGTAGAGTTCAGGCCCTTCCCCTGCTAAAGGCCTTATCATGGCTTCCTATCAAACAAAGAATATCTTACAAACTTCTCCTAACCTTCAAAGCCCTCCATTCCTCTGCTCCTCACTACATCTCTTCGCTTGTGTCTCCGTATGTTCCCGGCCGACTCCTTCGTTCCTCGCAGAGCAATCGTTTGGTTGCACCCCCCACTACTACTGCGGTTTCCCGCCTTAAACCTTTCTGCCTGGCTGCCCCCTACATTTGGAATGCCCTCCCTGATTTCCTCCGGAGAGAATCCTCCCCCTGTCTTTTTAAAACTAAGGTTAAAGACTACCTTTTGGAGCACTCGCCCAGCACCTAATCTGGGAACTGGCACTTATATTGTAGTGTCACCCACTATGACCTACAACACTTATATTTGCCTATTTGTGTCTGTTCGTTACCCTCCCATATAGATTGTAAGCTCTACGGGGCAGGGACCTCCTTCCTCTTGTGTCCTCGACTCTTAACTTATTGCTGCTGTATTTATTATTATACTTGTATTTATTATCTATTATCTTATTAACACCCTGTTTGTATTAATGTTTTCTACTGTACAGCGCTGCGTACATAATTAGCGCTTTATAAATAAAGATATACATACATACAATATGTTTAGTGGTCTTTTACTTGTTCTGAAACCATTATTAGCCAAAAGGATTTACCAATATGTCTACAAGTGAGATCTTATTTAGGAAACGGTTACCCAACATTAACAACTTAATCAATTGGGAAAACATCTCCCACTAAGACCAGTTTAAGAAAATATTTCTCTGTAATAATAAAACAGCACATTGTAGTTTATGGCAACTAAGCTGCATGAATCCATATTGGAGGCAAACCCAGAATCAAAAAAGTTCCAAATAACAGAAAGGCTTTCTTCCATAGGCTCCATGTTAAATAAATAATTTAAAAAAAAAAAAAAAAAACATTTTCTTTACTCTGTAATAATAGTATCTTTTACTTGATCCTAAGATATAATTAATCCTTACAGGAGGCAAAGCAATGCTATTGGGTTTATTTAACGATTAAATTACTTTTTAGTAAGCTTGGAAATCAAAAGATCCCTTATCCAAAAAACACCAGGTCTCGTCCATTCTGGATAACAGGTCCCAAATCTGCTAGTTTATTAATAATATACTGTACAATATCAGAGAAAAAAGCTAAAGAAAAGCCCAGGTTCGCCTGAGTAGTAACAAGCTGGCTATTCCAAGTGTCTGCATTAGTCTAGTGTTGCTCAACTTATCCTGACCCCATCGCTGTCAAAGCAATCCCAGAGGCTGCTGCAAAATCCAGAGAAAGCCTTGTGGAGTCCTAACTGATGCAGAGTTTAAAAATTCATATAATGTAATTGACTGTCCTTTCAAAGACCTTACCTATTAATAGCTTATGCAAAAAAAAAAAAACCAGTATGTACAGTTTAACTTACAGATATTAATTCAATTCATTGTTGGCCTGCATACTATTTCTAATTATAGGGATTATCCAGTGCTATTATAGTTCCAGTTATATAATCTAATATAGAGTTAACAAACTCAACTTCAAATATTTGAATTAAAAATATTGTTTTTTTTTTACAGATGAAAAATATAAATGGGCCATGGAGAGATATGCTCAAACCATTGCCGGTCTAAGAACCACAGCAAGAATGACGTTGCCTAAAAGAAAAACAGTATAACTCTGAGGTGCTACAACCCTTGTATTGTCCTCAGGATGATTTGAAGCTGAATGCAACATCTATTGCAAAAATAAAGAAAGGAAAAATGCTTGTAATCTTCAGAATAGCTCGTATTGCAGTGACCAGGGCAAAGAATGATTTCAAAGAAAAGAAAAAAAGCTTCTGCTCTGATTGCTTGACAATTTTTTTCTGTAACAAATGCAGAAACTCATTACTGATCGGGGATTTAAGAAATAAAGGTAGAAAAGGAAAAAGAAAGGTCCCACACAAAGATTTAAGCAGCAGTAAAACACATAGGTTTTACAAAAGACATATACTGTATTGGTGCAAAGCCATTACTGACAGCCTTTTTCGCAGATAAATGCTAAAGGTTACTCTAAACTGGCAAAAGCGTAACTCAAAAAAGAGAAAAATGGTAACAAACAAAGCAGCCCTATAGTCAAGTACTTTTACAGGGATTGCTTCATAGTATAACCTGCACTAACTTTTTGTTTGAGCTGTCCAGCCACAACTCATTGTTTGAGCTGTCCAGCCACACTGTGTTACAAATGATAGCCAACTACTGTATTCTTTCTTTATATTGGCCAATAATTCTACGGGAAGTGTCAGTAAACAGGCTTGTGCTTCAAATACCTGTTTAATCAACAAGTCCTAAATTTTCTGGTAAACAATAATCAGGCCCTTGTTGGCACAAACACGGATGTTGATGCAGGAACAAAACACAACATCTGACTTTCATTACAGCAGTGGGAATCAGATTTTTTAACATTTACAAAATCTAATCAAAATCTCCTGTGTAGTTTAGCCCTAAAACCTACAATTACTTTGTTTAGAATATGGCCCTTATTTGCACATAAAATAATAGCCTAAACCAAAGCCTTTGGTCACTGTCACCCATTGTCTTCATCCAAATAAGCCCTTTTCCATAAATTGTGAAAAAAGTGGCCCTTGTAAACACAAGAAAACTGTGACCCTCTGATGAGGAAGAGCATAAAAACAAATTTAATTTTGTTTAATTTCACCCGTAGTCTTTCTAAATTATGACATTTTTGCCCATTAATGTTAAAAGATCTGGCCTTTTCGCAAAAAAAAAAAAAAAAAAATTATATATATATATATATATATAACCTGAGATACTCCTCAAACATCAGAAAAAAATATTACCTAAAAACCCAAGATCACATGGTCAGTTTCACAGATTGTCTGCCTAAATTGCCCCAAATTTGTAATAAATCTGCCCTTGTTAGCACACATAGTAACCTCTAAAAAGCCCAACACAACTTTGTCAGTCGCCATCTTTTCCCAAATTAGCCCTTGTTTGCCTAAATAACACTAACATTCTCCACATACAGGAGAAAAAGGAGTACATAAAGCCAAGGTAACTGTCAGTTTAAACCATTCTTTTGTCCTAAATTAGCCTTTTTGTCCATAAACAAATATATCCCTTGTTTGCACAAATAATGCTAAAGTAACAGAGCGAAAACCCCAAGATTACTTTTGGCAATTTCACCCATTATCTTCTATTAGTCCTTTTTTTGTCCTGAAATTGTGAAAAATTCTGTCCCATTTTCCAAACTTCACCCTCTGAGGTCAGAATCCATTTCACGCATTGTCCTCTAATAAAATAGTCCCCACTAAAGACCCTTCCATGCCAGATAAAATATATACTTGATGTCAACTTTCGTATTCTTCTAAATTGGCCTTTCTGCCATAAACTGAAAACTAACGTGATTCTTTGTTGCCAAAATGTTCTATCGCAATTATCCCATCATTTGTGCGGAGAAATCGCCCCCATGTTTGCACAAACCCACAGGGACCCTCTGACGCCAGAGTTTAAAAACACAACCCTATAAATCTACCGATTTCTTTGCCCAATTTCACCAGTTCTCTCGTAAACGAGATTACATCATTTAATCTTTTTGGTTAAACTCGGAGCGAAAGCTCTTGTTCCACCGCACGTCGGATCTCTAAACAGATAAAAGAATTGTTTCGACGAAACACCAGAAGTAAAAACTATAACAGCGCCGGCTGCTGCTGAATAAAAACTTTCCCCTGGCAGTAGCAGGAGTAATGAGCTGCCCAAAAATCAAGCCGCCATTCCCTACACTGCCTAATAGCGCTATGATCGAGCGCGAACTCTGTGCGACGTCCCTTCTGGTTACGCCCCCTTCGGCTGCGTGCTGCGTCACTGCGCTTGCATACTCTGTCGTCTTGGCAACAAGAGCCCGGGAAAACGGGGCTACAGTAGTGAATGAGCGGGATAATTGAACTGCACACCGGGGATAGTGTGCCGTGTTATGAAAGTCGGGACTGTCCCGCTGGGAGGTGTAGCAGTAGCACTGCTGTGGGAAAATGGCAAGCACGGCCCCAGGGAGCTAAGTCTTATGGACAAGCAGATCCGCAAGTAAGCGAGGATTTCAGTCAAAATGAGACTGAATGTATTGAGCAGATTTTGCCTGAATACAAGATGCTGCTGTGTGGCAGGGGTGCCACACAGTCAGAGGAGTCAGTCAGAGGAGTTTCCCCCAGTTTGATCCTGCACTGTGTGGTTCTTGCTGTAAGACTGGTCCAAAGTACAATGTGTTCCACACTGGCCAATGAGCCCCACTACAGTGTGCTGTGGCTGGTACGGTGGGAGATTGCATTATTGGTAATTAAGGATTGGGTTAATGGCATTTGAATGGTGTCTAAAATGGGGTGTTTGAGCACAGGAGAGGGCCCAACTGTAAAGATTACCTTGGGGGATATTAGGGGAAAGCCCAGCTTTAAAGGGACACTAAACCCAACTGTAAATCTGTCCCACTGCGCCCCATAGTTCTCTATAGAAGTTGATGAAAAACATAATTACACATGGAAACTAATTCACCAATAAGAATTCTACTGACTGAAAACAATTAAAGATGCAACAGAATTGACCAATGACAATGCTGATTCCCAGCACTGTGCCAAGCATCTTACTGTTATCTACTGTTATAGAGATAAATATGTCATTATTTCCCATCATTATATGACACAGGAATCAGACATGGGGATAAAGGACAGACTTGTTCAGTGCTGAGAAACTGTGTTTATTGCTCCCAACTCCAATTGCTGGAACAGAGAACATGGAGCCAGATTTACACAGATCAGCTGGGATTCTCATTGGAGGATTTTTTTTGCAATTTAATGCTGTCGCGGGCACTGGAGAACCTGAAAAGTTTTATTGTGCAATATTGCTTTAAGAGTACAACCCTGATGTTGCTGGACTACAGCTCCCAGCATGCCTAGACCTTCATTATATGTTACATTATTCTGGGATTTGTAGTCCAGCAACAGCTGAGTAAAGTTTGGTTGAGCAGCGCTGTGCAGCAGGGTTTAGTGTCACTTTAAGGCATGTTAGCATTAGATATAGAGTGAAACTTATTTTTTTGCCCTAGATAGTCTTGGAACTATTTGCTAAATGGCTGCTACACCAGTGTTGTCTTATATGTAGAACCCTGTCAGGAACTAAAGGAGGGGTTAACCAAAGAATGGAATGCTAAAGCGGGCTTGATCTGAAAAAGCCTGTCGCTCATTGGTCCAAAATAACTGTAGGGACCTATAGGGTTTAATGGCCCCTATGGCTTTAAATACCTACAGGTTCTGTTCCCTTAGTTGCTGGGTGGAAGGGAATGTATCTAAGTGAGTTCATTAACATGTGTGCTATTGGCTAGCAGGTATGGTGACCACTTCCTGCCTCACTTTGGTATAGTGCTGGGAAAGGAGTGGCACCTTCCTGTTTGCTTCCACCTGAGGAACAGGGGGGATGGCTGCTGTGAGCCCAGGGCACAGGCCTAGTTACAGTCAGGGAACAGGGCCCCGTAAATGAGGCATTAGATAGTGGCAGGTGTAGCTCCCTGTATAGTACCACTCTAGGGGTGTAAGGCACTTAGGGCTGAGCTAGAAAGAGTAGTTCTGTGCTCCTATATAGGACTAAATTCGGAGGTATCTCTCCCAGGCCATATTGCCTGTAGTGTAGGGATCCGGATAAAAAATTCCCTGAGGGGATCCACTATGGGTTTTGGCAGAGGTAAAGTGAGATTCCTGCCAAGTCTGTTAGCAGGGGAGTGTCAGTCTGAATTACACTCTCATACGTCCCAACATTTGAAAAATGAAAAGAGGGACAAAAAGATTTGGCGTGCATAGACCACACCCCATCCATTTTTTTTTTTTTTTTTTCCAAAACATACTCATTTTATATAGTTGAAATGGTGGGATCAGACTCAAAATGTGCTATACCCTCACACTGTACTACCTAAGGAAAACAATATAGCAACTCCTACAAATAAAATACAAATATAGAAAGAAGGCAGTCAGTTATAAGTGAGTTATAACTATGTACCAGTTTTGCCCCCCCATACACAGTGCCCCCAATAGACAGTACCACCCCATAGAAAGTGCCCCCATAGACAGTAACCCCCACATAAAGTGCCCCCAATTTCCCCTATAGACAGTACCTCTATACACAGTGCTCCCATAGAAAGTACCCCCCCATACACAACGCCCCCATAGTAAGTGCCCCCAATTGAGACAGTACCCCCCCCATACACAGTGCCTCCTTCAGCGGCTCCTCTCCTTATAAGGCTTCTTATACGGCGGCGACAGGCCCTTTTTATAAGGTTGCGCCCCGTGCGTACATGTGACGTCAATACGCACGGGGCGCAACCTTATAAACGGGCCTGTTGCCGCCGTGAAGGAGCCGCATACGGAGAGGAACCACTGAAGAAGAAGGAGCGCCTGGTTCAAACCAGCGCCTCCCGAATACAACAATGAATGTCCCGCATTTCCGTAATCTATTAAGGAAATGCGGGACATTCATTGAACTTTCTGGGACAGCGGCATGTGCTATTAAAACCGGGGCAGTCCCGCGGAAAGCTTCTGAAAAGCTGTATTGTTGTAACTCTGTGAATGTTAAATAAACACTTACTATTTTGTTGTTTGCAAGAACCTCTGGCGTCCTCAGTTTTTATTTTTTTTGCATAGCAACAAGAGAGGTGTAGTTGCACAACACCCTCACCTTCCTCTTTCACTTAGTGAAGAAAAAAAAAAAAATAGCTACTTAGCGCTGAGCAGATAATGAATGGAGAACAGTAGGATTGTGCATACCAGTTATAAGACTGACCACAACAAGGTGAATGAACGGAAACTGTGAAGTGAAGGATTTTTTTTTTGGAAAATCTGAGATGCTAAAATCTGATGTGCAAAAACAGGGAGGCTGGGACTCTCTGAAATAAAATAGGATGGGTTCCCCACTTTGTGAAACACTGTGTAAGCAAATATTGTAAGGTAAAATATTGTCAGTGTAACGTATCACAGTACATAATATCATTACAAGATTCAGGGAATCCAGCAAACTCACTTGCAATAGACACAACCAAAATTCAGTATTGGATGCAAGTTATACACTAAATGGTAGCGTGTTGGGGATATCCTTAATTGAGAAGAATCTGGGGATTTGGGGGATTTTTGTAGAGAGTGCAGTGACTGCAACTAAATTAGTAAAGGGGATGGAAGATTTAAACTATGAGGTTGGGGTTGTTTTCTCTGGGGGAAAAAAGGCGCTTGCAAGGGGACATGATTATTCTGTACAAGTACATTAGAGAGGATTATAGGCAGATAGGGGGCCACCCCTTTAGATTAGAGTAACATCACTTCCATTTGAAGTAGTGCAGGTGGTTTTTCACGGGGAGGGCAGTGAGGTTGGCGAATGTTCTTCCTAGTGATGTTTTGATGGCAGATTCTGTTAATGTCTATAACAGGGGCTTGAATGAGATCTTGAACAAGCATAATATCCAAGGCTATTGTGATACTAATATCTACAGTTAGTATTGATGTTGGTATTTAGGGTTTACGTATGTGAGATTGGTCAGTATAGGTTTGTGTGTGCTGGGTTTACTTGGAAAGGTTCAATATGATGAACTCTTTTTTCAACCCTATGTAACTATGATTGTGTTCCATAATTCAGAACTTTTCCAGATAACGCATCCCATACTATATTAACATACCAGCAGGGAAGGCCCAGATTAAACAAGCTTTTGGTCTAGATAGAAGGACTGAATATTTTATCACATAAAAAGGGGGTTATGACATAATGGGTGGTGTGCACCATTACAATAACCTATAGCAACCAATTAGATATTTACTTGGATTTTATGTTATCAATATTGCTGTTTTTGTACTGCCTTTAAAATGTAGAAATCTGCAAGTGGACCTGTAAAAACAGCTCGAATTGATGAAGTTCTAACCAAGTACCGAAAGCAGAGAGCTGCCTCAGAGGCTATTAACTTTATCTCACTGGGGTTAATACGAACTCCGTTATGCAATGACACCCTCTACTAGTCGATGAAGAGGGGTTAAGCTAATAAAAATAACTTACACTGGCTCATCCCTTCCTAAAGCCCATTCCCTTACACTTATCTAGGTGTACGTGCCATCTGACCTTTTCATATTGGTGGGAGATCGACATAAAGCTTGCAGAAAGGCTTTCTAGATTTAGCTTCCAATTTGATTTCTCATTTAAAGTATCTTTTACCTTGATTTCTTAGCTAAAAAGCTTCATTTTTTTTTATTTAGACTTCCTGCCCAAACTTAGAACAGACTACACTGAAAGCAAGGAGAGATACGGATTTCACTACAGAAAGTGACTTTGAAAGTGCAAAGGATAACAGAAAGGGTAGTACAACAAGAACCCCTGGGTGTCGTAAAACAAGCCAGGCTTCTAAGCATCAGAAGCATCAGGCTAGCCAGCAGTCGAAAGGCAGGACATCTGTCGGGTATGTGTGTATCGTTATGTAATTTATATGGCTTGCAAATAAACAAACCAGTTTCTGTTTTAAATACTTGCTGCTGCTGCTTGCCATCAAACACTGCTACCTATGGGGCTGGATGGGGATTTGTTTAGAAGTCTCTCAGAAGTAATGCAGTTTCTCCATATTACCACAAAGCTAATTATAAGATGGCAGTCTAGTAAACAAAGCTGCTATAATTTATATACTTTTATATACTGGTTGTTTAAGTGCTGGACCAGACTGCCAACCAACCAAATCATTACTAATTGTCCATCTGTGGGTGGCCACATCAGCCTGTTGAGAGCAACTGATTTCCATAGTATCCAATTTGGCCATGTACATAAAAGAAATAAGTGTATAACTAATTAGTTGTTTGTACTGTCTGAATTTTCCAGTAGTGAGCCAAAACAGAATGTATCAAGGAAACAACCTCTTTCAAAGACTCAGAGAAAAGCAGATATTGAGACTAGTGTGTCATCTGGGTGAACAGACAATACAGGACAGGTACCTGGAAAGCCCCATGCTCTAGAAGGGAGTCTAAAAAAAGAAAGGGAAGCTCATCAGAAATGCAACCAAGGACTCTACATACAGAGTAAGTACTAAATTTAAAATGGTTTTAAATTCTCTCCCAACGTAGGAGTTGAGGAAATTGCTTATAAAGTGATATTGCTGGTACAGGTATGGGATCCCTTATCCGGAAACCTGTTATCCAGAAAGTTCCGAATTACAGAATGGCCATCTCCCATAGACTCCATTATAAGCAAATCTAATTTTTAAAAATTATTTTCTTTTTCTCTGTAACAATAAAACATTACCTTGTACATGATCCCAACTAAAATATAATTACCGTATATACTCGAGTATAAGCCGATCCGAATATAAGCCGAGGTACCTAATTTTACCTAAGAAAACTGGAAAAACTTATTGACTCGAGTATAAGCCTAGGGTGGGAAATGCAGCAGCTACTGCTAAGTTTCAATAATCAAATAACAGATAAATAATAGATAACTTTAGAGAAAGAAATATGCAGCAGCAGACAAAAGCAAGTTTGGGAAGGCTAAGGAAGCTGCCATACTAATTATCAAGTACTTGCTGTACACAATGTGTGCCCCATGTGCCTTTGTCAGAGAATGTGCGCTCCATGTGCCCTTTTTAGTGAATGTGCGCCCCATGTGCCCTTTTTAGTGAATGTGTGCCCCATGTGCCCTTTTTAGTGAATGTGTGCCCCATGTACTTTTGTCAGTGAATGTGTGCCATTGTGGGGCGCCGCAGCTTGATACACTTCCCATCGGTTCAGAACTTAGCAGCACTAAAAGAGCCCATAGGTCCCATAATGGTACATGCAGAGCTGCCCAAAGCTGCTCCCCCTCCCCTACACAGGAGCACAACATGGCAGCACCATCAGGCCCACAGGATCCCTGCTCAGGATACACAGAGCTACCCAAGGAGCAGCGCAGGCACTCACGCCTGGGAGACACTGCGGATCTGCCTAACGTACTCCGAAGATAAGGGGCCATCACACACTCCCCGGGCGTCTCCAGTTGCTAGGCAACACGCGCCTAGAGACTCGCGAATGGCGCGATGACGTCATTGAGGCGCCTCTGCACCGCGGCACATGTACTACAGGAGCGCTCGCCCCCAGCACGACTACACAGAAAGGGCAGCAGTTCTCTCCTCCCGGGCACTTCTCCACCAACGTAAGGTCCTCCACGGGGGTGCGCACGCGCAACGGGTGCATTGCAGCTGCGAGAATCCATATATACTCGAGTATCGTATATACTCGAGTATAAGCCGAGGGTTACTTTTTCAGCACGTTATTTGTGCTGAAAAACTCGGCTTATACTCGAGTATATACGGTACTCCTTATTGGAGGCAAAACAATCCTATTGAGTTTTTTCAATATTTAAATGATTTTTGCAGACTTAAGTTATGGAGATCCAAATTACGGACAGATCCCTTATCCAGAAAACCCCAGGTCCCGAGCATTCTGGATAACAGGTCCCATACCTGTACCTTACCCCTGAACACTAATATGCTATTGATCCTAGTTGCTCCCCCACATGCTTTAGAGGGTGCCCTGATACAGGAGATTATTTGCATACATGGTGGCACTGCCCCATTGTTTCTGTTCTCTGGTCTGAAGTGTCCCACTTTATTTCAAAACTTCTGTCCACACCTATCCACTTTACCATAGAAATTGCATTATTATTAACCCCTTACCCTAACCTGGCGATGTCGCCAAGCGAGCGGATTTTCACCCGATATCCCCACCTACGGGTGGGCGATATCGGGTAGCAAGTAACTTAAAAAAAAAATAATACGATCGTTTGGCTTGTGGTTATGGGGCAGTCAGTTCGGGGACCGCATCAACGAGCCGATTCGGTCCCCGATCCGACCGGATTTTCTAACCTGGCCGATCGAGATCTGGCCAATTTCAGGCCAGATATCTGTTCTGCCCATACACGGGCCGATTAGCTGCCGAATCGGCAGCTATAGTCGGCCCGTGTATGGGGACCTTAAGACTGTAAGCCTAATGTGCATTGCTCTCTTATTTTTTACGTTTACTTTTTTCTCCTTGCCTACCCCCAACTCCAGCCCCCCCCCCCGTTCATGTTGTAAAAAAAATTTGTTCCAATGCTGAATTTTGGTGCAATGTTGAAAAACTTAATAAAAAGATATAAAAACACTGGTTTTAAATTGGTTTAATATCTTCCGAGTCATGTACATTTAACAGGAGAACAGATTCTTTAAACTAAATTTCAGTATCCCTAACAAACCCTCACTGATCTGAGTCCTCAGTACACTGTTTTATGAAACAAAACGATTTTTTAGCGTGAGTGAAATGTATAGCCCACTCCAGATACCTTGTGCTTTGGTTTAAACAAAAAATACTAAACTCTGGAGCGCCCTCCTCTGTCCAGAATTCCCAGATGAGGTCTTATGGGGTAAAATAAAATAAAAAAAAAATATATATAGCGTAATACAGTAATATGATATTAATAATCACCCCTCTAAACGTGTTTGTATCTAAAACATATCTTGTGAACACCACTACCAAATTTACTTCACTTTTCTGTGAAAACACATAAATACAATCCACCGTAAATTGTTTAAAGTTCGTGTCTATTTAAATAAGTGAATTTCCGTATTTCACACTCTTCCGGGACTTCCTTTTATCCTTAACCAATTGTGCATATACTTACAGACCAACACTATGGTCGTGGAGCTTGTAACAAATTCCCTCTTGGTAGAACTATAACTCCCAGCTTCTCTTTTTCCACTTCCTCCTGCTGCTGGACAAATATACATCGGACATGTGTAAAATCCTAAAACTTTATTCTAAAACATATTAAAAGTTTAAACTCACAAACGCCATATAAATTGCGCCCATCGGGAGCCTTTTATAAACAGCGTCGGTCCTTGCTTGCTTATCAGTCTCTTTATGCAATCTGCAGTGCTCGCTTCGATCCCCGTGAACGGAGAGACTTGCAAGCCGGGATCGAAGCGAGCACTGCAGATTGCATAAAGAGACTGAAATACGGAAATTCGGAAATTCACTTATTTAAATAGACACGAACTTCAAACAATTTGCGGTGGATTGTATTTATGTGTTTTCACAGAAAAGTGAAGTAAATTTGGTAGTGGTGTTCACAAGATATGTTTTAGATACAAACACGTTTAGAGGGGTGATTATTAATATCATATTACTGTATTACGCTATTTTTTTAAATTTTATTTTACCCCATAAGACCTCATCTGGGAAGTCTGGACAGAGGAGGGCGCTGCAGAGTTAAGTATTTTTTCTTCAGTACACTGCATTCCCCTATTGTATATCATTTTTTAAAAGCTAGGAGAGAAATTTAAAAAGTGTGGCCTGCCATTGTTACTTGTAAATGCTCAACCTTATGTTAGTGGTGAAAAGCAAAGAACCTGAAATATCCTTCCTTATGTGTCACAGCCTGGTGTTTAATATTATTATTATCTGTTATTAATATCAGCCCCTCTGTCTTTTCTGCATTTCCTCATTAGGCACATATTATTCTACCCTTACAACAGCGTCAGGCCCCATTTAGAAACTAAGTAACTAAGTTATCATTAAATCAGTTTTGCGAGCCTCTCCCTAACCTCTTTCTATAAATTATGGCAGATGTGAGTGGTCTTTCAACATGTTTTGTTTTGCAGGCACTTGTGCAAGAACTGGACCAGGAACGAGAAAGGAGGTGGAAGGCTGAACAAGTTGTCCTGAAGTTAACAGATAGTATAAAGGAACTACAAAACCAGGCCAAAGAACAAAAGGACATTAACAGTATGGCTGTTTATACCACTGATGGGTAAGAAGGCTTTACATTAAAAGATGCTACAACCCTTCACAATTTTCATAAGGGTAAATATTCTTCTTTGCTTTTCTATTAGGCATGGCTCCCTTTTATTTTAAAGTTATATTTGCCATGTTGCTTATTTCTAGTTGCTTTATTGACAGCAAAAGTAGCCTGGCAGTATAAATACTAATGTATTTGGACCTTGCCAATGAATGTGCTTAGTAAATCAGTTTCTATAGATTTAGCATTAGTAGGAACCGCTGCCTAAATATGCTATCCTGTACATTAACATATCATAAACAATGCTGGCATAGGTTTTCCCCCTGAACTGACATAATTCAGAGAAAACTTAAGGTATTGTGGCAGTTTAAAGGAAGGGAGTCTGTGGATATGAATAAAGTCCTAATTCATGATTAGAGCTGTAGGCAAGTTATATGTCATTACGAAGAGCTCCTAGAATATTTGCACAATTAATAATGTTAATACTTAAAAAATGCTAAACTTGTACCAGCCTAGAGGTTTGAAAGCTCTCTTAACAGTAACCTTAGGAGTTGTCTGCACCTGCTTATTATCTTGGATTTTTTTATGCCATATTTGAGTGCCAGTGGCACTGCACATGCCTAGAAATCATGTAAGAAACATCAAACATTAGCAGAACCTGATGTTCCATTTGTCATAGATTATACAATTAATTCTGATGCAGAATTTACTGGTTTCTATGCGGTCATGTAATGTGAATTCAAATTAATAACTAAATAGACTTGTATTGTGACTTTTATATTGCATATACACTGTTTGTTGGGTGTGATTCAGTAGCTGACAGCAGCCCAGAGCATGTGACTAAGCATAAAAGAAGATAGGGAGCTAATAGGTATGTTTTTGGAGGCACATAATATCACTGCTAAGGGAATGAAGTAAGAGTGTGAGTCTGGAGAGCTAAGCATAGGGGAACTGGTTTAATGCATAATATATAGGGATGCACCAAACCCACTTTTTTGGGTTCGGCCGAACCCACCCAGATGGATTTGTCCGAATACCGAACTGAATCCAAATCCTAATTAGCATATTCTAATCAGACCAGAAGGGGTTTCCCCTAACATTTAACCCTTCTGACTGTTGATTAGCATATGCTAATTTATGCTAATTAGGATTGGAATTCAGTCAAAATCGAACCCTGCCAAAAAAAAAAAAGCTGAATCCTGGCCGAATACCAAACCGAATCCTGGATTCAGTGCATCCCTAATAATATTGTTTATTTTATATATTTGCTGAGAGAAGTAAATAGCACTGAAAATGCCTCATTGAGATGACTTTAAATTAATTAAAATGAATTAATTTTCTGCCCCAAACTGGAACATAAAATGTGTTCTGTAGATAAGTGGTAACCTTGGTTTTACTTTAATGCTACATCTTAGGATAAAAGAACTGCTTTTTAAGGAAAAAAATGCAAAATCCAAACTCCAGGAACTGATCCATCATTTGAAAGAAGAGAATCAAAAACTTGCAGATGAACTAAAGAAATTGAAAGACAAGGAGGAAGACTATCAAAGAGCGTATAAATCTATGGAAGATACATTAGCTAAACTGGAGACACAACGTATACAACAACAAGCCCTTGAGGTATATATAAAGCATATATCATTTCTATAGAAGTACATACTGCTTGCTTTGTGTGCTTGAGAAAGTTGGACACTCTGCAACGAAACCTGAGGACTTTTCAATACTTTCCCTTTACAATTAATGGGGTTATGGCAAAAGAGAAGATCATGCTCAAAAACATCCCTATCTAATTATCGTTTCCCCCCTCCCATCCCAGGATAATGGTCATCTATGCAGGGGCTGTTGCAGTTGCATGGTATTAAATATGCAACATGGCTATTATAATTTCATTTGTATTGTACCTTTACTTTAATTTATAACATAATTATTTAACAAGCAAGGGTTACAGAATAAAATGAATTAACGGAGCCAGGTTCACAGGTGTTTATAATCAAAATTTAAGCATTAAGGGACATGCCTGTTTAGCCTCTGAAAAGTCTCACCGAGGAGATTCTACCAAGAATATTCATCTCACATTTGCATTTTCTCTATAGTACTACTGTGAGTGAAGAATAATCAGGGGTGGGCGAAGGTGCCTCTTGCCACAGTTTTGACAATAATTTTTTTTTTGTGTTTTTGGGTGGTGAAACCCCATTTCAGATGCTCAGCAGTGCAGTATAATGTTTAATTATCCCAAGGGCAAAATCATGCATGGCATACTTGAAGGGTGCCTAATTAACAATGCTTTGCTGGAGCTAAGGCCCCTTAATCTAGGACTATAACATTTTTACAAATTTGTCACTGCTGACAAATGTCGTGGGTTTAAAAAAGGAAAAGTAAGATCACTTGGGGGGTGTCAAGCTTGGGCATTCCCCAGTATTCCTAGTATCTTACATGCTTTCAGGATTGGTGCTCCTCTTCAAAAAATTGCACCTGATATCTGGTTCTGGGGTCCCTGGCATCCCCTTCGCCTATTGAAGCTGAGCCATGTGCTACACAGAAAGCAGCAATGATATTGTACTGTTTAAACTGTACCCCTGTCTGGTGCATTTTTTTACAGAGGAGTGCCAGCCCCGCATAGCAGGTAAGTGGCTAGAATCAATGGGGGGGGGGGGGGGGATTCCTAACTCTTTGCCTTCAGTAGCCTTACATTTACTCCAGTTCCAGTGCTGGCTTCAGAGTTTTGGAGCCTAATTCTCTAGCGGGTGCTCGATCTTGTGGAGCATGCAGCATAGATCAAAGGGCAACTTAGAGCTAACAGTCAGGTACCTGGCAGCCGGAACTGTAGCCTTTACTCTCTAGTGCAGGCAAGTGGTTAAATATCTCTCACCCTGAGCGATGCACTTGCTTCCTACATACAAGGTATCACTGTATGATGCAGGGACTATTTTAAGCAGTGAAAAGACTCTTAGCTGCTTTATTCCAATAGGTAGCTATAATTATGTTTTGCAGCTTGCTCTGTAAGAGTTTCAGTAGTAAGTTACCTGTGATAAACATGTACAACGGCATTCTGTTAGGCTGATGCCACACGTGGCGTTTTTACGCAGCGTTTTTTCTCAGCCTAAAAACGCTGCACAAGCCACACATGGCGTTTTTCAGCCTAGTACTGGTGACGTAAGCAAATCCTGTTGCCATGGTGCTAATAGTGCGAAATAGCAAAAAACGCTGCGTATTTCCGCTAGGTCTGGCAGCTGCCTTTGCGTATCCATAGGAATGGCTTGCTTTGCAAGTACTGGCGTATTTCAGCCAACGCTTGAAAAATCCGTGCTTAGGCGTTTTCTAGCGTATTTCCGCTTTGTGTGGTTTGCTTCGCGTCTTTTCAAGCTATTTCTATGGATGATGATATCAGGCGTTTTTCAGCCGCTGAGAGAATTAGAAAATACGCAGTGTAAAAACGCCACGTGTGGCATCAGCCTTAGTTTGCCTATAGGTAATGGGACACACAGGGATTTTCACCCACTATTTATTTTTTTTTGTGACTTGCAGCAGACACAGGTGATTTGTATGGAATGGGAGGGGGGGGAAATATATGCATTTTGTTGCCTGCTCACCAATATGGAATCGTTAACAGATTTTATAAAATAATTGTCATGTTCAGGTAGCGACAAATTTAGTCTGAATGAGGACTGAAAGAGAAGCCTTTATAAGAAGCGTTAGTTTTTTTTTGGTTTTTTTTTGTTAAAGGATGTTTTTTTTTATTCAGTTTAACACTTCTAACAATTTAAACAGACAGACAGAGTAATGGCAGAGTAGCTACACAGTGTTACCCAGTACAAATTAGCAGGTGCCTGTCATCACAGGAGACTGCAGTAAAGCCGGGGCTCCCAAATTTTCTCAAACTTAAGCTGATGCCAGACGTGGTGAGGGCTGATATTTTCGGCAAGCGGAAAAACACTTGGCGAAAATACAGGCCTACGCCTGCTACTTGTGCCTGCACCCGAATGAATGAGATACGCTCGGGTGCAGGCACATGTAGCTGATATACGCATAAAAACGCGAGACTTTGCATTATCTTGCGTTTTCATGCGTTTTTCCGCTTGCCGAAAATATCAGCCCTACGCCACGTCTGGCATCAGCCTTAGTGGGTGCCCCCCTAGTTAGGTACATAGAGAGTACCAGTTGTGAGTTGACCATTTTTTTTTTCCATTGAAGAAGTGGTGATGACATTAGCCAATGCATTATCAAAGTCTTTTATCCCATTCATTAAAAAGCAGGAGTTTTCTGGTACAGTTCTGTATACCAGGAAATCTACTGGGCCCAACTAACAGATTTTAGGATCCAGTACTTACAGGAGAACTAATTCATCTGCCCTGAATTTCGTACGTTTTTGGATATCATAACAAGTGGATAAAGTTTTACCTGCAGCTTACTTGCTTTCAAGGCTTGAAAGCAAGTAAGCTGCAGGTAAAACTTAGTCCCTTTGCTAAACGTATATTGAAGCAGCAGAATTCTTAATGAATCGCATAAGTCAGTGTAGGACTGGCCAGAAGGGATGACTTTGACGTAGTTGGCCAGCTTGAAGTATACTGCAATGTATGGACAAACAATCCCTGTTTTGTTTAAAGGGGAGGGCATTTCTTAGTAGCTTAATGCACAGAATGTCTTAATGTCCTATATATATTGATAATGGGTGAGTGCAGAGGATCTCTTGTTGTTGCCTTTATTTTTCTAACTTTCATTCAAAATGTTAAAAAATGGGCATAAAATTAGTACATTTTTGACCAAACCTATTGACTCTCAGTATGTATGATGCCTTTTTTGGAAAATTAGGTTAGCAAAACATTGTGTAAGCGGGTCATTTGGTCAGTTCAGGTCTTCGCAGGGTATCCCCTTGGCATCTAGACTTTTGTGCCAGCAAAAAACATATAGGTAATACATTACATTTACACTCTTAGGACAAATAAATTAAGAGAGCTGAGAACTTGATATTTACAAATGCATCAAATAGATAAATACATAATATATGCAATTGACCGTAACCATATACTCAGAATGAGGTCTGATTAAACTTTTAAACTTTGATTGTTTCCCATAAATGAAAAATGCAGACTTTTATCATTTCTTTGTGGATAAAAGTTCAAGTTCATACAAAAACTTCTGAGAACAGCTGTGCAGGACTTTCTATTTCTATAGGGCCTCTGTACATAATAGCTTTAGATGAACAGAACTGCTCTTCAGAGATCCCAGCACTGTAAGATATTTGCAGTGTTTGAGGCAATGTACATACAGCAAGTTTTCAGACCAAATCAGTTTGTAAACATAACCTAAAGCTGAACGTTCACAGCATGATTATTTTCCTAGCTTTAATGTGTTCAGCAGTACAGTAACAGAGAAATTTGGGAAGGGCAAATGTTTTGAGATTTTGCTTAGCCTAAATTGGTTTCTTGCCTTTTCATGCTCTTTACAACCACAGAATGGTAATTATTTAATTATAATAATAAAACAGTACCTTGTACTTGATAATTAATCCTTACTTGACAGAAAACAATCCTGTTAGGTTTAATTAATGTTTAAATACATTTTTAGTAGGTTTTAAGTATAGAGATCCAGATTACATAAAGATCTGGAACACCACAGGTCCCAAGCATTCTGGATAACAGGTCCCATGCCTGTATGTAGTTATAAATGTGTGGGGTTTATGTTTCTTTGCTTAGTTCTGTATGACACGTGCTCTGCCAAATAATGCTACTGGAACCTTTGATAACTTGATGGATCTCTCTAACTTGATGTTATATAATAAAGCACAGAATGTTAGAGGACTGTTTATAAAGTGTTATATTTGAGTATAAGTGCAAAAAAACTCGAATTGCAGTAGAAATATGAATTATTATGAAAATATTATTAAATCGTTCCCTTAGTCATAAAAATCTAGCAAACCCAACAGAATGGAATAAGGTGCTGTAGCAGATCCTTACGGAACCTATAGATCAGGGGTGTCAAACTCAATCATATAAAGGGTCGAAATCTCAAACACAGGCTAAGGCCTAATTTTTTTATTAAGATACTTAGTCTTAGTAAAGGATAGATCCTTCCCCACTCTGAAACACCATATCACACAGCATCCTTGTGCATTAATCATGTTCTGAAAATAACAACAAGCAAATGCAAACTGGACAGGATTGGATGACTAATTGCCTGACTGTGTTCCTCCAGTCCCAGTGGCGCTGTGACTGTGCCTGACCATACAGCATGACCAATTGCCTGACTGCGCCGCTTTAAGCGGTCGCTCTTACGTTCTGCCCTGCAGGGTGCAAAATTATGTAATATGCACCATGCACCCTGCAGGGCAAAACGTAAGAGTGGCTGCCTGGAGCAGCGCAGTCAGGCAATTGGTCAGCTGAACAGTCAGGAAGTTGGTCAGCTAAACAGTCAGGCACAGTCACCATGGGCCACATAAAACAGCCAGGCAGACCGGATTTGGCCCGCAGGCCTTGTGTTAGACACGTGCTATAGATCCATGGAGGCTGCGTTATAATAGATAATTCTGTAGTACTGTAGTAATATTCTTACTGTGTTGCAGTTGTGCCTTGTGTCGTGTTTGAGGTACAAGATGCATGGGAGTCATGTACCTTTGCACTTGCATGAAATGGGGAGGCTTATTTATCACTTTTTAAATTTGTAAATTTTAGAGCTTTTTTATTATTTAAATAAACTCGAACTTTTACTGAACTTGAATGTTTGCTTATTTATTAAAGAATTCATAATTTTAAAAAAACTCGATTGAATTAAACCATGAAAAACTCCAATGCTTCAGATTCACATTCTACACATCATTTTAAATGAAACTACAAACTCTTATTATATTTTGCCTAGGACAACTCCCATAGACTTCTACATTGTCACAGTTTTACATTCAAGTATTTAAAATTTTTTGCACTTTATAAAAATCAGTCAGGTTTTGAAACCCAGAATTTGAATTTGGCAGTTTTTGTGCACAAATATTTGAATCACAGAAAAAAAAATTGACCGTTGATAAATTAGCCCCTTAGTTTTGTGCCAGTAGAATTGCAAAGATGGAAGGTAAATGAAGGGAATATAAATCCTACCTATGTATGTTCTATTGTCTTATTCATAACAGTAGTCTGTTATCAGTGCTGTGGTTTTAACCCTGTGTAGTTCATTTTTGATAAATTTGCATCCTGTAGAAAGGAACTGGAAGCCAGAGTTGCACTTAATGGGCCTGAATTTCAGGATGCACTGGCTAAAGAAATGGCCAAAGAAGCACATCGCCACAGTTATACATTCATTTCAAGAGAAGATGAATTTGCTGACTCGGCAGTACGCTGATCTTGAAGATGAGTTTCGTGCGGCCTTGATCATTGAAGCAGGAAGATTTAAAGAGGTAATGTTAAAGTGGTATAGTGCCTGTGTATTTACACATGTTACAGAGATCATTTTTGGGCTTGTAACTGAGCCATTTTAACAGGTAATGTTGTGGAAAGACAGAATTTCATTTTAGTTATTTGATCAGGAATCAGGGCTTTTTTGCTACCTGAAGTCTTTCTCTGTGAATACCAATGCTCAGATAACTGCTTTTCAGAGTGAATATTGATTCCTCCTCACATACTTGGTGTATTTATAAGTCTATGTAAGGGCCCAAGGGAGGGCTTACAGATTTGCCTGGTTTAGTCAAGAAATAACAAAAAATAGATATTTCATAACTGAAATAATGAGCAAAAAGTAAGTTCAGAACAATCCCTACTCATTGAACTGATTTTTAAAGGGTGATATACTGTCCCTTTAAAGTAGAAGGAAAGGTACAATCACTGGGGCCACTGATTGTAATCAATTACCTGATATCCCAGGCTGGTGATCCTGTTAGCAAAAAACTTAACCGGCCTGGAGTACTTGCGAGTGATCCTCTTCATTCTGTCTTCTTGATCCCGGCGCTGACGCAAGCGCAGTGAAGTAAAAAGGCCGGCAGGTACCCCGGGCCGGTGCAGTTTTCTGCTAACAGGAGCAGCAGCCTGGGGTATCAGGTAAGTGATGTGTGCAGTGATTGTACCTTTCCTTCTCTTTAAAATTTTTCTCTGGGGACCCAGATTACATTTGGAAATAAGGCCAGTGAGGAAAAAATATTTTCTCTGAAATTATAATTAAAGGCCTTCAAATGTGAATGCTAAAAATAATTGGAAAGAACAAAAATGTTCAGGCAACAGCAAATTAGTTATGTTCGAGTAAACACATAATTTGCAAGGTATCTCTGTGTTCAGTGATGCAGGTTAAAGATGGTTTCGATAACGCTGCTGCAGAGTTGGCAGAGCATAAGGAGATTGTTAACCACTGTCTGCAAAAGGAAAAGCAATTGGCCACTTTAATTCAGGAGCTTACTGCCATGGTGAAGGAACAGAAAGCAAGAATTGCAGAGATCACCAAGGCAAAACAAGAAATCATAAGTGATTTAAAAGTCAGTACCTTTGTTCTATTACAGGTTACACGTAGTGTTATGTAGTAAAGTATAAGGTGCTATTCGTGCACAATGTTTATTGAAACTTTGTTTCAGTCAAATTGCTTTCCTTCTCATGAATCCAGAAAGTTTTTGTTTTGTACTCTATACATAGAGAGGCAGTTTTTTATAAAAGTGAAATAATGTGTTTTTTCACACCCTCCCAGTCTATTCTATTTTTTTGTACTTTCAAACTGCCAACTTAGTTTGCCTTTTTCTTCCGAACTGATTTGGGTCATTTTAGTTAAGCTAATTCACTTCATTAGGAGTTAACATTTCTAATTATTTTTCCAAAGTTTTTTTCTAGAACTTAGTACACGAGAATACCTATGTTGGCACTGAGGTTGCTTCTGCTGCTGCTGCTGCAAGAACATTTCATTACTGGCCCACAGTAACACCAAATGGCTGTGCTTTGCTTGTCCCATCTAAAGGATTGGATTGCTAAAAATGATGGTTATGTCCATCCAGTCAGTGGGTTACAGTTAGACATACTCTTTATCTGATTTAGCCACCATTATTTATGGTCAAATTGGGATCATCTGATCGCACGACCCTAGCAGGACTAGGGAAACCTGTCAGGAGAGGACCACATAAATAAGCTGACATGGTCTTCTTTCAGTGGGATTTTCTGACCGGGCCAATAGATATCTGGCCAACAGGATAACATTTGGCCAGATCAATTGGATAACACTTTGTGGAGACACAAAGTTCCATGGCAGATAAATTGAACAAACAAGCCATTTTTATAGTAACTGACCAAAGTGGTAGAATGTATACGCACAATTTTTGGTATAAATAGTGCCACATGTATTTTGCTTCCAGTGTATCTTTCTGCTGCCTTTTACCTACACATAGTTACATAGAGTTGAAAAGAGTCCATCAAGTTCAACCCTTCCAACTCATCCAAGCCCCTCTTAAAGGCATTAACAGAATCTGCCATTACAACATCACTAGGAAGGGCATTCCACAACCTTACTGCCCTCACCGTGAAAAACCACCTACGCTGCTTCAAATGGAAGCTCCGTTCCTCTGGTGCGTTGATTGTTTTTATGGGAAAAAACAACACACCCTATAATCCCCTCTAAAGTACTTATACACATACTAGTATGTCTTTAAAGACACATTCATTGGTCCATGTGATCTTTTTTTGCAAATTATACTGAGTGTTTCTGATTAATAATAGACAGCAGGGTCAAAATAAACCATTTTTTTTTTCTTTCTTTAAGTATAAGTGTATAATAAGTGTGTGTTTGTGACACTAACCTGGCTGAAGATCACAGGAGGAACCCAGGAGCTGTCTTCAGTGGAAGATCTGGTAAATGAGAGCGCGGGGGGGGGGGGGGGGGGTCCACTCGTTCCCCAGGACTGCTTGTGGCCCTGGGGCTGGGATATGAGCGGGGAGCGAAGGAGTGGCTTTAAAAGCTGATCTTTAGAATACCTGACAGCCTTTTCATAGCATTCGGTAAATGCAGATATATGTGTTTGGTTGGAAATGCCGTTTCTCAGGTGTGTCACTTTCTCAGGACTTGAAGCCAAAATTGAAGTTCTTTCTACTGATTGAAAGTTTGAAAAAGCAGAATGAACGTGATACTGACGCACTGAGAATCAAAACCAAAGGTGTGGATGATCAGACAGAAACTATAAGGAAACTGAAAGAGGTACTATTCAGATTTATTGTGCTCAGCTCTCTTATTATGGTTATAAATAGATGTGTAAAATTTTTCAAACTGAATGGATTCTGTGTCGGCATTGCTGACAAAAAAAGCTTTTGAATCTGTACATATTTTATAGCTATAATTGCATTAAAAAAGAAAATTTTGACTAATGCTCTTTAAGACACTCTAAACAGCAGTTAGAACTGACAGCAACATGTCCCAGTTATTAATCCTGTCCCTGCATAAGCAGAGAGGCACTCTGAGCAGAATTCAGAGTGAAACTGTGAGCTTATGTAGTTTTGCGCTATTTGTGACTGCAGCCAGGCTGACACAATGGCTGTTAAAGGAACAGTAACACCAAAAAATGAAAGTGTATAAAAGTAATTACAATATAATGTACTGTTGCCCTGCATTGCTACAATTGGTGTGTTTGCCTCAGAAAGACTACTATAGTTTATATAAGTAAGCTGCTGTGTAGCCATGGGGGCAGCCATTCAAAGCAGAAAAGGCACAGGTTGCTTAGCAGATAACAGATAAACCCCCATTATATGGGGCTTATCTACTAGTTATCTGCTATGTAACCTGTGCCTTTTCTCATTTTTTTCAGCTTGAATGGCTGCCCCCATGGCTACACAGCAGCTTATTTATATAGTAGCTTTTCTGTAGCAAAAACACCAGTTTTTTTGCAGAGCAACTGCACATTATTTTTTAATTACTTTAAAACACTTTAATTTTTTGATGTTACTGTTCCTTTAAAGGAGTGGTTAACATTTAGGTTAACTTTTAGCATGTTATAGAATGGTCTATTGGCAACTTTTCAGTTGCTTTTCATTTTTTATAGTTTTTTAATTATTTGCCTTCTCTCTTCTGACTGCTTTTTTCCCCCCAGGCTTGTGCTGCTGTTAGCGCTGCGCCAGCATCTCCTTTCCTTACTTTTTTATTGCTTGCCATTCTTCATGTAGGTATACTCTACTGCGCATGCACAAACAGAAATTTGTGCAGGGGATGCCTGGGATGCCGCATAAAGGTAAGTAGACTAGAGGCGTGGTGCTCAGTTTTTTTCTGCAGGCTGGTGCAGTTCTCTCCTAACAGGAGCATCAGCCTGGGGAAAAAACTTCTATTCACTCTGTGGTGTTCAACATTTTGGCACCCTCAGTAAAATAGACTTTACATGCCCATTAAATGGGGGGGTCGCTGTCCCCAGCAGCCAAAAAAATATTGCTCTGAGACTACAATATTATTGTTATTGTTACTTTTTATTACTTATATTTCTATATAGGCCCTCCGGTATTCATATTCCAGTCTCTCTTTCATACCATTGCAAAGTAAAACTGGACCCTAGTATTCAGATAGCTGTTGAAATTCCAAACGCAAGAGCTGCTGAGCAAAAAGATAAATAATTCAAAAACTCCAAATAAAAAATGAAGACCAACTGCAAATCATTTCAGAATAGCTTTGTGTATATTATACTAAAAGTTTGTTTATGGGTGAAGACACATGGAGCTACTAGTAGCAGCTACTTCTCATGCCTACAAAATAGACAGTGCTGATTATTTACTGATAACTGTCTCTGCAAACAGGAAGAAAGAAGATCAAAACACTGCTCCACCCACAGCTGTTTTAATTTGTAGACTAGGACCAAGTTAAAACTTAACCTTTAGGCTAATGCCACACAAGGCATAGGGCAGATATTTTCGGCAAGCATAAAAGCGCTTGCTGAAAATTCTGCCCTACGCCTCCTACATGTACCTGCACCCGAATGAATGAGATACACTCGGGTGCAGGCACATATAGTCGATATACGCATGAAAACGCGAGATAATGCAAAGTCATGCGTATATCGGCTACATGTGCCTGCACCCGAGTGTATCTCATTCATTCGGGTGCAGGCACATGTATGAGGTGTAGGGCGGAATTTTCAGCAAGCGCTTTTACGCTTGCCAAAAATATCCGCCCTACGCCTCGTGTGGCATTAGCCTTAATTAACGATTAAAATATGTCAAAAAATTAAAAGTAAGGGGTACGTCTCGGTGAAACACTGAGGTTTCCACAATAGCACTCTATATCTGGTTTAAGGAGAGCAGGTGGGGAGGAAAGTAAGTGCAGGGTTAACTCTACTGTGCTGGTTTGCATGACACATCATACCACCGACCAACACCGTTCAGGACCACCACGCACCCTTTACCAAACCATACCCTCTTCCCCTCCCACACCATCAACACCCACGGCGCTTCAACACCTACCCACCTAGGTTAAAATAAGTGCCTGACGCACGTTTCGCTCGGCAAGCCCGAGCTTTTTCAAAGGCATTAAGGTTAGGTGGATCATGGGGAAAATGAAACAGACAAAGGACCCCCCTTAATTCGAACAGACCAGTCATGCATGCTCCCAGGAACCCCCCACCTCCTTTCCACTTTGCATGCGTATACTGAGAAGCATCTCCAGGGAGACATTTAAAACAGGTGCTGCACTTCAGGGTCTCCCTAACAACGCCTCTCCCAGCACGAGCGCTTAGCCCCTCTCAAGCAGGCACGCCGCTACGGGAGATCTAGTTTCATGTCTTCATGGCAACGCCTCTCCCCATGCAAGTGTTCTGCTCCCAATATACATTTGGGAGTATTTTATAAATACTTTTTATGGAAGGTCCTGTTTTTATCATCTTTTCAATTGGTGTCTTCTATGTTTTATAGTATGTATTTTCCTTCCTCTTCTGCCTTTTTACAGCTGCTGAACATAAAATGAAATCATTCAGAAACCACAAAAAAATGAACGCCAGTTGCAAATCATCTCAGAATATTACACACCCTGCAGGGCAGAATATAAGAGCGGCCCCCGTCAGGCAATTGGTCAGCTGCACGGTGAGGCACAGTCACCACGGGCCACATAATGAACCTCTGCTGATCTGGGGCCTGGGTTGGCCAGGCTCTCATCCAGTCCTGTCCATTTTGCTTTGTGCTTGTTGTTATTTTCAGAACATGATTAATGCATGAGGATGCTGTGTGATATGGTGTCTCAGAGTGAGGAAGGAACTATCCTTTACTAAGACTAAGGGGGACATTTATTAATGCACGAACGCTCCGAGCGTATTTTCTCCGACTTTTTCGTACCTTGCGTGACTTTTTCGTACTCTGTGACAAAATTTGTGTAACAAAATCATATTGTTGCGCCGAGTGCAAAAGTTTCGGATTCATTCAAGCTTACTTATCTTGACTTTCCGTGGGCCAGGTTGGAGCTGCAGAGTGCCATTGAGCCCTATGGGAGACTTTCCTTGGGCCGGGTTGGAGCTGCAGAGTGCCATTGAGCCCTATGGGAGACTTTCCTTGGGCCGGGTTGGAGCTGCAGAGTGCCATTGAGTCCTATGGGAGACTTTCCTTGGGCCGGGTTGGAGCTGCAGAGTGCCATTGAGCCCTATGGGAGACTTTCCTTGGGCCGGGTTGGAGCTGCAGAGTGCCATTGAGCCCTATGGGAGACTTTCCTTGGGCCGGGTTGGAGCTTCAGAGTGCCATTGATTCCTATGGGAGGCTTCCAAAATCATGCACAGAAGGATCAAAGTCGGAAAGGTTTTCCCGCTGTTTACAATCGTTCGGTACGAAAATTTTGGATCTCCAATACTAACCAATACTATCGCCAATATTATCGTGATACGATTTTTTCGTAGGCATTTTCTTGATATTTGCGATCTTCAGAAATTATTGTATCCAATCTGAATTCGGGATTCAAACTCGTGATTTCATGAATGTGCCCCTGAGTATCCTAATAAAATAATTCAGTTCACGACTTAGCCTGTGTTTTAGATTTTGGCCCCTTATATAATTGAGTTTGATACCCCTGGTGTACATCATACTAAAAGTTAATTTAATGGTGAACTGCCCACTAACAATTTACTTTCAATGTGCCTAGATATTCGTTTGATGTGCTGAAAAATGTATCCCTAGCTCTCCCGTCTAGTGATGAGCGAATTTTTTCGCCAGGCATGGATTTGCAGCAAATTTCCGCATTTCGCCACTGGCGAAATGTCCGTGAAAATTCGCACTGGAATTGTCTTTGTCACGCACATAAAAAGGGCGTGGTCGCATAAAAAAAAGGGCGGGCAACAAGAAAAAAATCACGTGACAAATGTGTTTTGCAAATTTTTCGCCGTTTGCAAATTTAATGGCAAAGTCAAATGGGACAGATTCGCTCATCACTACTCCCGTCCTCTTTATAAAAGCATTACATACGGTATTGCTGTAGTCACTATGGGTGATTCACATTGTGTGTCATGCCCTCCCACTACATTCTCTAATTTCTCTTGGTATATCTCAGTCATCCTATGAGTAATAGAAGAGAATATGAGAAAACAGATATCATTTGTGAATAAAAGATACCTTACAAAGCAAGGTATGCAGGGAAATGTGGTGAGAAAGAAAGCAGAGAGGGTGTTGCAAGGGCAAACTACTCAAGAACATAAAGAGAAACCTAAATGTTTTTAAAAGGTGTTTAGAGCATTTGATACATAAAAAAACATGACATGGTGCTTATTACACAAGCAACCAATTAGCAATTAGTCATCAAAGTTTAGAAAATGAAAACAAGAATCTGACTGGTTGCTATTCATTGCACTTGTGCAATTAAGCACCTACAGTCTGTCACTAGAGGATACATGAGGGGTTATTAATGACTTCATCCACAGTGTGCAAAGTGCAATATAGCGGAATTCTGGCTGCAAGGTAGCAATGTGCTTGATGCAATTGCACTGAAAATCTTGGTGTTTGGATTCTGAAGATGACATCTGCTCCTGATTCAGCACAAGTTTGCTGTATAAGGGAAGGGGTAATAAGGGATAGGGTACTTGAATACATTGCAGTTCACAATACTATAAGTTTGTGCCAGCATGGTTTTATGCGTAACAGATCTTGCCAGACTAATTTAGTCGCCTTTTATGAGGAGGTAAGTAGGAACCTCGATGCTGGAATGGCAGTTGATGTCATCTACTTAGATTTTGCTAAAGCGTTTGATACAGTACCTCACAGAAGGTTAATGATCAAATTGAGAATATCGGTCTAGAACATAATATTTGTAATTGGATAGAGACCTGGCTGAAGGATAGATTACAAAGAGTGATGGTAAATTGAACATTTTCTAACTGGACCAGTGTTGTTAGGGGAGTACCGCAGGGGTCAGTCCAGTCTATTTTTGCTGATGACACTTCCTATGGATGTTGTAATGGCAGATTCTGTTAATGCCTTTAAGAGGGGCCTGGATGAGTTCTTGAACAAGCATAATATCCAAGGCTATTGTGAAACTAATATCTACAGTTGGGTGCTGGGTTTCTTGGAAGGGTTGAACTTGATGGACTAGTCTTTTTTCAACCCTATGTAACTATTGTTTGGGTCACATTTAAATCTGGTATTTTTAAATTAAAAACAATGTAAAATTGCTCAGAACTCTCTTCTTAGCACTTTTAAAGTTCACATTTCCTATGTTTACTTCATATCATTGTTATTAAGTCTACAGCCAGCCTTTTCATTCTATAACTGAAACTTCAGGGGTGTTGGTTTCCTGTAATGAGTGTACACAGTGCTGTCTGAGCGATACTGAGTGTATGTTTGTGTGTGTATAACATTTTGTGGCACCCCCCAGTGTTCATACCTTTCCTCCTCCTTTAATTTATCTTTCAGTCAGTTTGTATCATAGTGAAAAAGGTTTGTTCAATGCAAGTATTCCTTAATATAATCAGTAGTATTCTTTTAGGTATTCTGTGTTGCAATGGCAACATTTAGGTTTCTTCTCAACTCTCTCAACAGAAGGCAATTCAGTTGTCCTCCTGGTACATACTTATAGGAGTTTTCTACAGCTCCTAAAGAAGGCAGTATATAGATTCACATATTCCAAACCAGCTCCATTCTGTAGATAGTGAGCAGCCAGTTACTAAGCAACCCTCCAAGTGCAAGTAGGTATATTTATACTGTCTGCTCTAGAGTCCTGCAGTGCAATGAATGCATTTTGAGAGTTATCTGCAAGTAGGAATATAGATATTTGTTTAGGCTGTGGGTCAGGTCAATCAGCAGGAAGCTGACTCATAGGGGCCGATTCATTAAAACACGAGTTCGAATCCCGAATGGGAAAAATTCGGACTGGATATGATAATTTCTTAAGATCGCAAATATCACGACTATACTTACGAAAAATTGTATTAGTAACGATAATATCGTATTGGCGATCCAAAAGTCATAAAATTTTCGTATCAGAACGATCGTAAAATGCAGGAAAACCTTTCCGACTTTGATCCTTCTGTGCACGATTTTGGAAGCCTCCCCTAGGCACTCTGCAGCTCCAACCTGGCCCAAGGAAAGTCACGATACCGAAGCTTGAATGAATCCGAAACTTTCCCACTCGTTCCGACAATACGATTTTGTTGTGTTATTTTTAACGCACAGTACGAAAAAGTTGCGTAAAATAACAAAAAAATCGGCAAAAATACGCAAGGTACGATTCCCAGATCCCTGCTTGCTTCTCTGAGATATGGAGCTGGCAGCCTACAGCAGTGTGAAGACTACAGTGACATCACTGAAATCTCTCTCCCCTTCCTGTAGGCTGCCAGGGGCAGTAGCCTTCAGTAGCAATGTACATGTGTGTAACTTGATCCTGTCCCCGGTTCTGAGCTACACATGCCCGCCAGCCAATCAGAAGCGGATCTGCCGGGGGGGGGGGGGAGGGAGGGAATGAAACACATGTGCAGTATTGCAGTATGAAGCAAGGAGGGAAAGGAATGGAGAAAACCTTTTTAAAGATTGCTCCCTGTTCAAGAAAATGTGAAGTAAGTGTGACTGAGTAAATATTTGATTAGGTGAGCCAAAAGTGTGGCGTTTTTACTAAACAATAGGAGGACTATTGGGCAGTATGCTTTTTACATTTTGACTTGCATTCTCCTTTAAGTTAAGTACCAGCAAAGGTTAATGGCTTGAAAAGTTTGCAGTGATTCTCCAACGATTCAGCAACTGAAAAAATTCTAATGAAAAAATCCAGCTGGCAAAACCTGGCAAGCTTCTAGAGAGGTCAATAGGAGGTCTATTCTCAACATTCCAGCTATTTTATCACTTGTCATATTTGTAAAAATAAATGGAACAATGTGATAAATGAAATTCAAGTGATTTTTTAATAAACATTCTAGTGATTCCAAAAAAATCACAGTAAAAAAAACTTGACCAAGTTTTTTTTTCAAACTACTCTTGCTTCGAATGTTTCACTGCATCTGTATGAAGCTGCACAGTGGTTGCTGCCTATGCTAATATAGTTATGCAGAGAGAGGCACATTTATTCAATTTCAAATTTTTCTGAACCTAAAATTTGATATTGAGTAAATGTGCCTCTCTGTGCATAACTATATTAGCATAGGCAGCAACCACTGTGCGGCTTCATACAGATGCAGTGTAACATTCGAAGCAAGAGTAGATTGAAAATAATTCACTTTCTAAATTCTAGATAACATTGTAACTTTTATTCATTGACTTTTCTTTGTTTTTGTTTAGAGGACATTAAAAACCCATCAAGAACATTCCACTCTGCACTATAACAGCCGTGTCTGCCGTCACTGCATTTTATTTGCTGGTGAACATCTCATACCTCACCGTACTGACACCCAAAGAAATTGTTTCTTCAGGTACTTAGAATGTGTTATTTGTAAGGATAAAACTGCCACTGTTGAAACAATATGAAAATTCCTTCAGGCTGGTTTTTACTAACAATTATATAGATTTTAATGGTCATTTATTGGTTTATCCATTGATGAAAGCATGCAAGGGACTACCAGTCAGTCTAAGACAAAGACAAGAAGGAACAAAGAAATGATAAGGGAAAAAAAAGTCAAATTTTTACACTGTTATAGTGTTTCTGATTGGTTTGCACATCGCTTGTCAGTTAGACCCCTCTGTAAATTATATCTGGTTACTTTAGATCAACTCATTGTCTGTGACAGACAGGGAGATTAGTCACCGGGCGACTAATCTCCCCGATATGCAATGTAAATCGTTGGTGGGATGGCATACGCGGCGCTGAAATCACTGAAGTTTCCTCTCAAGGCAACTTCGGCGATTTCGGCAAATCACTGCGTATGCCATCCCACTGGCGATTAGTCGCCCGTGACACAGGAGATTTGTCACGCAGCGACAAATGAGTAAGGCCCAAAGCTTGAAATAATACCAACAAATAACTTAAGTCTTACTTTGGTCAATGTTAAAGGAACAGTAACACCAAAAAATGAAAGTGTATAAAAGTAACTAAAATATAATGTACTGCTGCCCTGCACTGGTAAAAGTTGTGTGTTTACTTCAGAAAGTCTACTATAATTTATATAAATAAGCTGCTATGTAGCCATGGAGGCAGCCATTCAAAGGAGAAAAGGCACAGGCACTTAGCAGATAACAGATAAAACACTATTGTATTCTACAGAGCTTATCTGTTACCTGCTATGTAACCTGTGCTTTTCTCCTTTTTTCCAGCTTTAATGGCTGCCCCCGTGGCTACACAGCAGCTTATTATATAAATTATAGTAGTGTTACTGGAGCAAACACACCAGTTTTTCCAGTGCAGGGCAACAGTGCATTATATTTTTATTACTTTAAAGCTCTTTCATTTTTTGGTGTTACTGTTCCTTTAAACCTTAATTGTAGTTTGTCTATCCCTACCTCCAGGGTAATTTGTGCTAAATAAAAAAGATTCTGTAGGAACAAAAGGCTTAACTGCAGGACTATTTTCATTGCAAGCATGCATTTATTGTACCATTCCACGCAACATCATTTGGGGCCAACTGCTATTACACTTGATAAAAGGGATTGTCCCCAGTAGTGTGTGGAATGGCACAATAAATGCAGGTTTGCTATGAATGAAGTCATCCAGTTAAGCCTTTTGTTCCTACAGAATCTTTTATTAAGCAAAGCTTAAACTTATTAAGAGTAATTAAAGGAACAATAACATCAAAAAATTAAATTTTTTTAAAGTAATTAGAATATAATGTACTGTTGCGCTGCATTGGTAAAAGTTGTGTGTTTGCTTCAGAAAGACTACTATAGTTTATATAAATACCCTCTTGTGTAGCCATGGGGAAACCATTCAAGCTGCAAAAAAGGAGAAAAGGCACAGGTCACATAGCAAATAACAGTTACTCTCTGTAGAATACAATGGGAATTTATGCAACATATCTGTTATCTGCTGTGTAACCTGGGCCTTTTTTCAGTTTGAATGACTGCCCCATGGCAGAAAGCAAACACACAACTTTTACCATAGCAGGGCAATAGTACATAATATATTAATTAGTTTGTAACACTAATTTTTTGGTGTTACTGTTCCGTTAAGAAAATGTTCTTCTGACACTTGAAATGTGCAGTGACTGGCCATGTATCTGGAAGTATTAGCATATTTTTAAAATTAACGAGATGGTTCCATTTAATATACCAGTTACTGCACATCCATGTACAGTCCCAGCCAGTCCTCAAGAAACACTATTATGGTCTTTCTAGAGCAGGGGTGGGCAAACTTTTTGGCTCACGGGCCACATTTACTCACCCCCGGGCCAGGGCGGGCCCCCTTCTCTCTTTAATTCCGGCACGCCAATGACACCAAGTCTCACGTGATGAGACTTGGCGTCGTCGGAGGGCCGGATTAAAAAGGCAAAGGGGCCGGATGTGGCCCGCGGGCCGTAGTTTCCCCACCCCTGTTCTAGAGGCTCTGGCGATTATAGGATAACTTCATTAATGTTCCTTTATTCATTTACATACATGTACATTGTATGTTTGTTCCTGTTTTGCATTAGCAATTATACTGATGGTTTTGTGTTTTCATTCACAGGTCTTTCTTCCAATCGCCTTTGGGGTTGTTCTGGTTTTACGTTTTTAGTTCTAGCGGCAATAATACAATCACCGGAAGTGCAATATTCCTATGCCTTACAGTTTATGCTGAGCAGCATGCTCATTTATTTCCCCTTTGTTCATTTTAAACTGCAGGTCCCATACTTTAATGCAATCGCTTGCTACTTACAGCTGTTGATGGAGGTGGCACTCACAGATATATTTAAGATCCCAAAAGCCAACATGAAGTATTTGTATATGAATTAGCTGTGCTTTTATTATACGGAGATTGCACTGGCACACCGGTGATGTCTATGGATATGGGAAATTTTGTTCTTACTGTAGCTGAAAACATAAACATAGCTTTACAAAGATACTATAATTGTTAAGTATTTCATTGTTCAGTAAATGTAATTATCAAACCATGTCTGTAAAAGAAATCTGATAACAGAATTATACAAGTGGACATTTTTCACATAATAATACTTAGAGCAAACTTAAGATTTTAAAAGAGAAATTGCAGGGATGGACTTTTTTCACATCATTTCTGATACTTTACTCTGATCCTTAAAACTGAAATGTAGGTGCATTTTTATCACAGAGTAAAACACTAAAGATTGCCATGGATTCTGCCGCTCATTATTTATTGCTATGGGATTTTAAAGAATGGCAGCAGGTTGGATTTCTCCATTAAAAGGTAAAATCCTGTTGGTGGCTCTGCCCACTTTAAATAAAAAACTTGAATAAGTAGTCACCAGTGACTTAATGTGCAAGGTTTGGGAACCCTGGCACCAAACCAATAAAATTCAGTAGGTGGCTGTTTGTTGCTCTGCCCACTTTTTCTAACCTTGCACTGCAGTTACCTGGTGCCTAACTCTGCAAAGTTTGGGGACTCTGGTGTTGTTACTGTGAGAATGGCAGCAGGCTGAATTTTCCCCAGTCAATAAGTAAAATCTGATTGGCTGTTACAGCTCACCCACTTTTGGGCATCCAACAATCATTGTATAGTCATGGCTGACCCCATGACTATGTGATTCAAGTTGCCTCAAAGCTGTAAGATTGGCAGCAGTTTCAATATCCCCAAAATTTGAATGGCTGTTGTTGGACCCTCCCACTTTGGGGTCATCCAACAAGTGTTGCTGTTTCATTCGGGGTGATGCCATGATTATGTTATTCAAGTTTGGGGGGGGGGGGGTAGCTTCAAAGCTGTAAGAGTGGCAGCAGTTTTAAAATCTTCCCCGTCAAAGTCAATGGGAAAATTGGGGGGTTCAGAGCGGCGCCACAAAAAGACAGGGGGTGGAGAGTTTGGGTGTTGTACCCCTAATACTGTAGGAGGAGTAGCTTTAGAAAATGGGGGGCTCTAAGAATAAGAAGAAAAAGTGGAAGAATAAGCTGAAGTCAAAGAACAGTAGGTTGGGTTTTTCAACCTAACACAATAAAACTGTAGCACAAAGAAATAAGACTTTGGCTGATGGGTCAGTGACCCCCATTTGAAAGCTGGAAAGAGTCAGAAGGAGAAGGGAAATCATTTAAAAACTGTAAAAAATAATGAAGAACAATGAAAAGATGCTTAAAAATGGTCATTTACAACATCCTAAAAGTGAACTTAAGGTTGAACCACCCCTTTAATGATACTGGGATTCAGTTACCTGTTTAACCAGTTTATTGCCATGCACCCTGAAACCTATGAAATGCTTTAAGTGCCAGTGCCTCTGGGTTTGTGCTTTATTGGCAGCGCTAATTGTTGGTGAATCCCATGCAAATAAGGCAGAACCCCCAAGAAACAAGCCCGCCTGGCAAGATTCTGTCCACGTACGTGATATGAATATCACTTGTGCCCTTTACTAGTGACAGCAATTCAATGCCGCCTGGGATTGTGGATTAGACCCACAAATACACACAAATGTTTCTGGACTGATATCCGCCCTATGTGCATAATCTATAGAAAAGTATAAGTAATTAAAAATAAGAAAACCTACCCTTTCCTACCCCAAATTTTCTTTTTGTTCGTTCTTATAAAATCAATAAAGAAAATCTTACAAAAAAAAAAAATAAGAATACCTACGAAATCCCACAACCAAAAATATTTTCACATACAGGATGGAGAGAGGCAGAACAGAAAAGCTAATAATTCAAGAACTGTACAAAATAAATACCAATCGAAAAATTACTTAAAACTGGTCTATGAATAATATACTAAAAGTTAATAGAATGGTGAACAATCCTGTTAAAACATTTGATTTTGCCACACAAATACAGACATAAAACAGTATTACTGCCAACTTGCTAGAACTAAAATAAAAGCTTTTTCCAGTAAGATGCCCTTTTAAACTTACTATTCAAACAGATGGGCCCCCGATACGTTGTGTGCTGTGTGGCAAACAATAGAAGTTATGAGGTTGAACCCTTCAAGGCAAACCAATTTGTGCCACTATTTAAATATTCCTGAATATCATATTTTATGGTGATTACAGCTCAGCAGCGGATATGTGATGGTGAGAATGTTGCACTAAATAAAGCATTGTATTGCTATGTCTAACAGAATAGCCTGGCCACTGAAGGGATAAAGAAAAAAGTATATATTATACAGTCTGAGCTGTATTAGGTGACTGAAAGGCAATTGTCTATTTGTTAATCTAGTGTTAACAGGATCAAATGTGTTTTACAAAATAAGCAGAGAGTTCTTTCTTCCCTTTGATAGCATTTATATAAAATAGCAATCACTGGATATGCCTTGACTCAATGGTGCCATTAATTATCTGCCAAAGAGATGAGAGAAGAAAGAGCCATGGGCTGAGGATAAATAGCTGCAAGCTGTATATATAAGTTACAAAACAAGGCTGATTAGTAATTAAATAGCAGGGCAGCTTAGAAACTATTGTAATCTGCATCTGATAATCAGCCCTGTAGCATTCGCTTGTTTCTGACAAACCTAATTTATGCTGGATGATTTCCAACACCAACAGATTTTGAGGTCACTGACCCTTATAACCAAAAACCAGACTGGCTGTGAGGCTACAATTTTATTTATACTCTTATTTTCTAATACAGGTATGGACCCATTATCCAGAATGCTTGGGACCAAGGGTTTTCCAGATAAGGAGTCTTTCTGTAAGTTGGATCTTCATACCTAAAGTCTACTAACAAATGTAAAAAACATTAATTAAACCCAATAGGATTGTTTTGCATCCAATAAGGATTAATTATATCAAAGTTGGGATCAAATACAAGGTACTGTTTTATTTTTACAGAGAAAAAGGAAATCAATGTAAAAAATCTGAATTATTTAATTAAAATGGAGTCTATGGGAAACGGGCTTTCCGTAATTGGGAGCTTTCTGGATAATGGGTTTCCGGATAATGGATCCCATACCTGTACTTATTTTTCCTTTTGAGCCCTCTTCTATTTATCTTCTATCTGACCATACTAAAAGATCATTTTATGTTGAATTACCCCTGCAGCTGGGAAAATCCACTTGAGACAAACTGCACAAACTACGCAATGGGGGTAATTTAAGTGCTAAATTGAACAATACATTAGAAAATAAAGTACTAATCCCTGATTGATTGCTGGGTTACTCACCTACTGCTCTTTAGGGCCTGTGTTTGTAAATATGCACTTTTGTCATTAACCTTTTTAGTGCCATAGGACGTAGATTCTACGTCCTAGGTACCAAGGGACCAAAGTGCCATAGAACGTAGAATCTACGTCCTACAGCAATAACGGGTTTACAAGCGCTGCGCTCGCTTTTAAAGCAGCGCAGCGCTTGTAAAGCCTGCACAACCCCCTAGGCAACGAGCAAGAAAGGACATACTCACCGATCCGGGTCCCCCAGCGCCGCCGATCCGGGTCCTCAGCCAATGACAGCAGTGGACACTCATTGATGACGTGTCCACTGCTGTCCCTTTAATTGTCGCCGCCCCCGCCGTCGCCTCTTCACTCCTGCTGCCACGTGAGACTGCTGGAGCCCCCCTGCTGCCTTCCTGCTGCCTTCCTGCCAGATTGGTCGCCCTGATCGCCTGCCTGCATTGTGTAAGCTGAACTACAACTCTCTAACCACTGTTTATTTTGCTTATTTCTATCTCAACTGTCTAAAATTTTTTTTTTTTTTTCCATTTCTTCTTCTATCTTTGTCATTATTACACTTTTACACACATACACACTTATTTACAACTTTCCCAAGCACACACAGACACTTACACACACACTTACACTTTTTTTTTTTTTTTTTCTTTCTTTCTTTTCTTTTCTTTCTTTCTTTGCTTTCTCTGGCAGTCTTTTTTTTTTACTAAAACTTTATTTCTGATCTTGCTCTATAATTATCTGATTTATTTGGTTGCATTTTAGTGTTTTTTTTGCATTTTCATAATTGATTTCTGTTTTTGAATTATTCTATTGCACTATAACTTTTGTATTGCTATTGGGTGCTGAATTTGCAGTGACGTTGGTGGATCCAGGGCTCTGACCACCGATTTCATTGCAATAATTGTTCTTCTGTTGGTTTGAGCGGTTTTTATTTGAATTTACTGATTTTATGGTGTTTTATCTTTGCATTGTTCTTTATTGTGTATTTAGTGCCCCAAAAAGGTTGCTTTTGCAGTGACATTGGTGGATCCAGGGCTCTGATCACCGATTTCATTGCAATTATTGTTCTTTGATTGCTTTTAGTGGTTTTATTCCATTTTAACTTCATTTGATTTCAGTTGTTCTAGAAAGGTCCAGAGGTGCTAAGATTGTTCTGGTAGTTTCTATTGCCAAGGGTTAGGCTGATGCCACACATGGCGTAGGGCTGATTTTTTCAGCAAGTGGAAAAACGCTTGCCGAAAATTCAGCCCTACGCCTGCTACTTGTGCCTGCACCCGAATGAATGGAATACGCTCGGGTGCAGGCACATGTAGCCGATATACGCATGAAAACGCGAGACTTTGCATTCTCACGCGTTTTCATGCGTATATCGGCTACATGTGCCTGCACCCGAGCGTATTCCATTCATTCGGGTGCAGGCAAAAAAAAAAAGGGGTGCATAGAGTGCAGCCCCAATATTATGCATTTTCAGGTTTGGCGGCCATGTACTTATGTGCACCCATACATATGGGGTATCGTTTTATTCAGGGGAACTTGCAGATTTATGGTTAGTAAGTTTTTGGTAGTTGCCATGGAGATTTTGGGGAGAAATCTAGGTTTGTATCTGGTTTTTCCTTGATTTCTGACCAAAGCGTGACTTCTGCAAGGGACTGCGGCCACAATTTTCCATGTAGAAAGAGAAGAGTGGTGTCTCTGAATAGCTGAAGGTGTGCACTTTTTGGAAATATATAGTTTGCGGGGGTTATTTCACAGGTATGGGGGTGTTTAGACTAAATAACTGCAGGTAGAGCAAAGCCCCCCGTTATGCATTGCCCCTGTTTGGGGGCATTTGGTGGACACGTCTTTATGTGCACCCATACATATGGGGTATCGTTTTATTCAGGGGAACTTGCAAATTGAGGTTTAGTAAGTTTTTGGTAGTTGCCATGGAGATTTTGGGGAGAAATCTAGGTTTTTTATCTGTTTTTTTCCTTGATTTCTGACCAAAATCTAGGTTTGTATCTGGTTTTTCCTTAATTTCTGACCAAAGCACTGACTTCTGCAAGGGACTGCGGCCACAATTTTCCATGTAGAAAGAGAAGAGTGGTGTCTCTGAATAGCTGAAGTTGTCTTTTTTTAATCAATATACAGTTTATATGGTTTTTTTCACAGGTAAGGGGCAATTTTGTCTGAAAAGCTTTGAGATGTGCACATAAATTGCAGCCCCATTATTATGGATTGCCCCTGTTTTGGGGCATTTGGTGGCCACGTCTTTATGTGTACCCATACATATGGGGTATCGTTTTATTCAGGGGAACTTGCAGATTGATGTTTAGTAAGTTTTTGGTAGTTGCCATGGAGATTTTGGGGAGAAATCTAGGTTTGTATCTTGTTTTTCCTTGATTTCTGACCGATGCGCTTACTTCTGCAAGGGACTGCGGCCACAATTTTCCATGTAGAAAGAGGAGAGTGGTGTCTCTGAATAGCTGAAGGTGTGCACTTTTCAGAAATATATAGTTTGTGGGGGTTATTTTACAGGTAGGGGGGGTTAACACTGAAGAACTGCAGGAAGTGCACATAGAGCGCAGCCCCCAAAATTTCAACTGAAATTGCCCTTATGCATTGCCCCTGTTTTGGGGCATTTGGTGGCCACGTCTTTATGTGTACCCATACATATGGGGTATCGTTTTATTCAGGGGAACTTGCAGATTGATGTTTAGTAAGTTTTTGGTAGTTGCCATGGAGATTTTGGGGAGAAATCTAGGTTTGTATCTGGTTTTTCCTTGATTTCTGACCAATGCGCTGACTTCTGCAAGGGACTGCGGCCACAATTTTCCATGTAGAAAGAGGAGAGTGGTGTCTCTGAATAGCTGAAGGTGTACACTTTTCAGAAATATATAGTTTGTGGGGGTTATTTTACAGGTAGGGGGGGTTAACACTGAAAAACTGCAGGAAGTGCACATAGAGCGCAGCCCCCAAAATTTCAACTGAAATTGCCCTTATGCATTGCCCCTGTTTTGGGGCATTTGGTGGCCACGTCTTTATGTGTACCCATACATATGGGGTATCGTTTTATTCAGGGGAACTTGCAGATTGATGTTTAGTAAGTTTTTGGTAGTTGCCATGGAGATTTTGGGGAGAAATCTAGGTTTTTTATCAGTTTTTTCCTCGATTTCTGACCAAAGCGCTGACTTCTGCAAGGGACTGCGGCCACAATTTTCTATGTAGAAAGAGAAGAGTGGTGTCTCTGAATAGCTGAAGGTGTGCACTTTTCAGAAATATTAACACTGAAAAACTGCAGGTAGTGCACATAGAGCACAGCACCCACATTTTTAGCTGTAATTGCCCTTGTGCATTGCCCCTGCTTTGGAGTGTTTGGTGCCCATGTCTTTATGTGCACCCATACATATGGGGCATCATTTTATTCAGTAGAAATTTGTCTTTCAAATTTGCCTTTGTTAGAAAATTTTTATGAGATTTTTTTTTGTCAAATCCACATTTGATCATGCGTCCAAGTTTACGTTTTAGAAAAAAAAAAAATGTCAAAAAAACTTCCAAATTTCACAATGCACTGACAAAAGGTATTTGGCTTTTGAGTGAAAACTACATTGCACCTAGAAACCTGAAGGTCTGTAGTTTCTAAAGATACCGAACATGAGGGGATATTTTAGATTTACATATAAGTTATGCTGCATCAACTGTTACAAGCGCTTTTCCGCTTTGTTCTGGTGTGATATTGTACAAAGTATTTCTTTAGTTTGGGGGTTACTTCTGGACAGGAACTGTGGGGTACCACCACATATTTGGTATCGTTGGACTTGGGAGTATCAGGGCTTTTACAAACAACAAAAAAAAGTGTGTAAAATTAACTTTTCTATGGAAAAAAAACTCAAAATATACAGAAATTTTTCATAATTTTATTTTTTTTTACATAATTCACCCAAAATACACATCATATCTCCAGAAAAGTTATAAAATTTGGTATGTATGTCGAAGCCCAATTAGTGACGAAAAAAACGATATATAATTTCCCTAGTTTCATGGAGGTTTTCCTACCAAAAAACATTGTTAAAGCGAATGAGTACAAAATGCTTAAAAAACGTCTGGCACTGGGGGGAACCGAAATAACGAATTCGGCTGGCACTTAAAGGGTTAAATACTTTATTTTTTTTCCACATAATAATAATAATAATAATAATACAGAAGTGTGTAATAACTTAATGTTTAACTAGATGCCAGGTGCAATCTGTCTTGCTGTGTTATAAATATTTTGGACACCTCATTCATGGGTCTACGACAAACGGTGGTTAATTGCCCCCTGCTGGGGCATTTAACCGCCCATCCCTCAGAAAAGTCATAGCACCCCATTCCTGAATAAGCCGCACGGTTTGACACCTCATTCATGGGTCTACGACAAACGGTGGTTAATTGCCCCCTGCTTTTCCCTCAGAAAAGTCATAGCACCCCATTCCCGAATAAGCCGCACGATTTGACACCTCACTCATGGGTCTACGACAAACGGTGGTTAATTGCCCCCTGCTGGGGCAATTAACCTCCCACCCCTCAGAAAAGTCATAGCACCCCATTCCCGAATAGGCCGCACGATTTGACACCTCACTCATGGGTCTACGACAAACGTTGGTTAATTGCCCCCTGCTGGGGCAATTAACCTCCCACCCCTCAGAAAAGTCATAGCACCCCATTTCTTAATAAGCCGCACGGTTTGACACCTCATTCATGGGTCTACGACAAACGGTGGTTAACTGCCCCCTGCGGGGGCAATTAACCGCCCACACCTCAGAAAAGTCATAGCACCCCATTCCCGAATAAGCCGCACGGTTTGACACCTCATTCATGGGTCTACAACAAACGGTGGTTAATTGCCCCCTGCTGGCAATTACTGACACAAAGTTAGAAGTAATAACACAATGTGTGTATGTTGAAAAGAGTCCCTGACTGTTGTGCATTGTGTGACTGGTGCTGACCAGGGCTGGGACTTAAGCCAGGAGCCATAACCTGGTGGAACCTCGTGCTCCAGTACTGTGCGTGAAATCCCCATAAAAGAAAAATATCCCTGCATGAACTGCCTATAAGGGACTCGTAACTCCTTCACGGAGTTTGTGTGAGTTCAGGACTACTCTGCAGCTTGTGTTTATCAGGTGACTGAGCAGGCCAGAGTTTGGAGGACCAGGTCTTCTAAAGGGAATCTCTTTAGTGCGTGGTGTATGGCTGCCTTTCCTATCCATGAGTCTGCTTAAACTCACAGATGTTACCCATTTGGAATTGACATCTGTGACCTTAACAGAACTTCCTTACACAGTTTAGAACCCCCACACTGACTGCCCTGACCCAAGTGAAATCACCTGCCCCACACTGTGCCCTTCACACATATAAAGGATATTACGTGTTCCGTGTCTGTTTTACTGTTTTCTTTCTACTAAATATATGTGACTACTGTCTAGTATAGAAAATGTTCCCTCTGTTTAGATTTAAACCCTCATCAGCTATGCTAGAATTATTATGTAGTCAAAACCCCTTAATTTTCTCAGGCCTAAGACATGGGTGAGATGAGATAAAGAGAAAAATGCTGCCTTTTTCTGGCCAGAAAGTGTCAGTATTGATTCTCGATACCTTGATAGTGCCCTTCAGGCTGAGTGTTGCCCTCCAAATATAATATTCCCCCAAAAATTCTATGAGAGAAATAATTAGTCCATTATATGTAATAAGCTGGACATCACTGAGTTAAGAGATAGTTCGATGTCTAGAGGATATTAATAGTCTAACTGGACAAATGCCTTTAAAAGAGATTTGTACCCAAAAGACACAGTACCAGTGATGAAGCCCAGATTGGTTCCCTCTCTAATGTTTCTGACAGAGAGAATGTGGGTTCCATGTCTTGCTCTGAGGTGCCCATATGTGTCTTTAATCCCTAATTTCCTTAAAAAATATATCCTAAGATATGGGTGCGATGGGGTAAAGAGGAAAATGGTGCCTTTTCCTGGCCAGAAAGTGGCAGTATTGATTCTCCAGACCTTGTTAGTGCCCTTCACACATAAAAGTTAAGAAAGGGCTGTCCAACTACGGGCACACAGGCTAAATGTGAGATAGATAATTGATCCATTGTATCTATTTTTTGATAAGCTAATGTGGCATATGTTGCCTGCTGGGGCAATTAACCGCCCACCCCCTAGAAAAGTCATAGCACCCCATTCCCGAATAAGCCGCGCGGTTTGGCACCTCATTCATGGGTCTACGACAAACGGTGCGGGACTCAGTCAAAGTTGGTCTCAATGTTAAGTCTATGGGCGGATAATTGCCCCCTTCTGGGGCAATTAATCGCCCACCCCTCAGAAAAGTCATAGCACCCCATTCCTGAATAGGCCGCACGATTTGACACCTCACTCATGGGGCTACGACAAACGGGACTAGTTACGTACCGAACTTTTGTACGGAATAAGAAGGAGAAGAAAAATAAGCCTGTGAGATAACAGTAGTGACGCTTCGCAAGCCCCACTAATTTGCGCATCACTATCACAGACACATTAGGGGCACAGATTAAGGGAAATAACTATATATTTGGATTTAGGGAGGATTTTTTCCATTCAGAGGCAGAGATGGGGCTTATTCACTGAGGTTTCTATTGCTGCTCTCAGACCTCAGTTTGCCCATCCCCCCATGTTGCTTTGACATCAGCGCTGAGAGATTTCTGTAACGGTCTCTGATGTCACTGGACTAGAGCTCTCAGTGAAAGTAAACCAGCTGTGATGTCAGTAGAGGTATCCTTGGTAACAGAGTGGGTAACCAACTGCCAGTCATATGATTGCCCTTGGCAGCGCTGGCATGGGAGGTGAGTGCAGCTCAGACACATTAGGGGCACAGATTAAGGGAAATAATATATTGGGGCTAAATTATTTTTGCATAATACAAAGTTGTCTCTTTCCAAAAAAAGTAACTGCTGCTTTGGGACAGTGAGTAGAGTAATATACTGTATAAAGCAAGATGGCATCAGTAACTGCTGCTTTGGGACAGTGAGTAGAGTAATATACTGTATGAAGCATGATGGGATCAGTAACTATTTCTATCAGTGATCCAACTTGCAGCCTCCAGCTGATCACTTGAGAGCCACATATTCAACATATACAAGTTATTTACATCCTGTCATTTGTTATTTCCATGGGACGGTGCAGCTGGGAAGATGACATCCATTTACACTGGAGATGAGGAGGTTTCATCATCATCATCAGCAGCAGCAGCAGCAGAGGAAGATTTTGCCAAGGTAAGTACTAATGAGCTATTACAGGGGTCATTTTTTGAAATGTTGAGAGAATTTGCTCTTGATTTTAATAATCCGATGAGTAAAAAGATCTCTTTAGAAAAAGGAGACAGTCTAAGAAAAATTGATTTGATTGTTTCGGGCAACTAATCTCCCCGGATTGCCATCCCACCGGGGAAAATGTAAATTGCCGGTGGGATGGCATATGCGGCGGTGCGATTTCAGTGAAATCGCGCAAGTTGCCTTGAGAGGAACATTGCGCAAATTCAGTGAAATCACGCCGCCGCGTGTGCCATCCCACCGGCGATTTACATTTCCCCCGGTGGGATGGCAATCCAGGGAGATTAGTCGCCCGCGAACAGGGAGTTTTGTCGCAGGCGACTAATCTCCCCGTGTGCCAGAGCCCTTAATGTAGCATATGTTACATGTCTTTGTTTTTCTAATATGTTATTTTTGTGTGTTTATCTTAATCTTATCGTAATATCCTTTGTAGTTTGTATTTACTTAAATTTGAAATACAATCCACTACTGACACAAAGTTAGAAGTAATAACACAATGTGTGTATGTTGAAAAGAGTCCCTGACTGTTGTGCATTGTGTGACTGGTGCTGACCAGGGCTGGGACTTAAGCCAGGAGCCATAACCTGGTGGAACCTCGTGCTCCAGTACTGTGCGTGAAATCCCCATAAAAGAAAAATATCCCTGCATGAACTGCCTATAAGGGACTCGTAACTCCTTCACGGAGTTTGTGTGAGTTCAGGGCTACTCTGCAGCTTGTGTTTATCAGGTGACTGAGCAGGCCAGAGTTTGGAGGACCAGGTCTTCTAAAGGGAATCTCTTTAGTGTGTGGTGTATGGCTGCCTTTCCTATCCATGAGTCTGCTTAAACTCACAGATGTTACCCATTTGGAATTGACATCTGTGACCTTAACAGAACTTCCTTACACAGTTTAGAACCCCCACACTGACTGCCCTGACCCAAGTGAAATCACCTGCCCCACACTGTGCCCTTCACACATATAAAGGATATTACGTGTTCCGTGTCTGTTTTACTGTTTTCTTTCTACTAAATATATGTGACTACTGTCTAGTATAGAAAATGTTCCCTTTGTTTAGATTTAAACCCTCATCAGCTATGCTAGAATTATTATGTAGTCAAAACCCCTTAAATTCCTCAGGCCTAAGACATGGGTGAGATGAGATAAAGAGAAAAATGCTGCCTTTTTCTGGCCAGAAAGTGTCAGTATTGATTCTCCAGACCTTGATAGTGGCCTTCACACATAAAAGTTAAGATAGGGCTGTCCAACTACAGGCCCAAAGGCTAAAGGTGGCCCTCCAAATATAATCTGCCCGTCGAACATTCTATGAGATAAATAATTAGTCAAATATATGTAATATTTGATCAACTAATGTAGCATATGTTATATGTCTTTGATGTTCTAATATGTTGTTTTTGTGTATTTGTCTTAATCTTATCGTAATATCCTTTGTAATTTGTATTTTCTTAAATTTGAAATACAATCCACTACTGACACAAAGTTAGAAGTAATAACACAATGTGTGTATGTTGAAAAGAGTCCCTGACTGTTGTGCATTGTGTGACTGGTGCTGACCAGGGCTGGGACTTAAGCCAGGAGCCATAACCTGGTGGAACCTCGTGCTCCAGTACTGTGCGTGAAATCCCCATAAAAGAAAAATATCCCTGCATGAACTGCCTATAAGGGACTCGTAACTCCTTCACGGAGTTTGTGTGAGTTCAGGAATACTCTGCAGCTTGTGTTTATCAGGTGACTGAGCAGGCCAGAGTTTGGAGGACCAGGTCTTCTAAAAGGAATCTCTTTAGTGCGTGGTGTATGGCTGCCTTTCCTATCCATGAGTCTGCTTAAACTCACAGATGTTACCCATTTGGAATTGGCATCTGTGACCTTAACAGAACTTCCTTACACAGTTTAGAACCCCCACACTGACTGCCCTGACCCAAGTGAAATCACCTGCCCCACACTGTGCCCTTCACACATATAAAGGATATTACGTGTTCCGTGTCTGTTTTACTGTTTTCTTTCTACTAAATATATGTGACTACTGTCTAGTATAGAAAATGTTCCCTCTGTTTAGATTTAAATCCTCATCAGCTATGCTAGAATTATTATGTAGTCAAAACCCCTTAAATTCCTCAGGCCTAAGACATGGGTGAGATGAGATAAAGAGAAAAATGCTGCCTTTTTCTGGCCAGAAAGTGTCAGTATTGATTCTCCAGACCTTGATAGTGGCCTTCACACATAAAAGTTAAGATAGGGCTGTCCAACTACAGGTCCAAAGGCTAAAGGTGGCCCTCCAAATATAATCTGCCCGTCGAACATTCTATGAGATAAATAATTAGTCAAATATATGTAATATTTGATCAACTAATGTAGCATATGTTATATGTCTTTGATGTTCTAATATGTTGTTTTTGTGTATTTGTCTTAATCTTATCATAATATCCTTTGTAGTTTGTATTTTCTTAAATTTGAAATACAATCCACTACTGACACAAAGTTAGAAGTAATAACACAATGTGTGTATGTTGAAAAGAGTCCCTGACTGTTGTGCATTGTGTGACTGGTGCTGACCAGGGCTGGGACTTAAGCCAGGAGCCATAACCTGGTGGAACCTCGTGCTCCAGTACTGTGCGTGAAATCCCCATAAAAGAAAAATATCCCTGCATGAACTGCCTATAAGGGACTCGTAACTCCTTCACGGAGTTTGTGTGAGTTCAGGGCTACTCTGCAGCTTGTGTTTATCAGGTGACTGAGCAGGCCAGAGTTTGGAGGACCAGGTCTTCTAAAGGGAATCTCTTTAGTGTGTGGTGTATGGCTGCCTTTCCTATCCATGAGTCTGCTTAAACTCACAGATGTTACCCATTTGGAATTGACATCTGTGACCTTAACAGAACTTCCTTACACAGTTTAGAACCCCCACACTGACTGCCCTGCCCCAAGTGAAATCACCTGCCCCACACTGTGCCCTTCACACATATAAAGGATATTACGTGTTCCGTGTCTGTTTTACTGTTTTCTTTCTACTAAATATATGTGACTACTGTCTAGTATAGAAAATGTTCCCTCTGTTTAGATTTAAACCCTCATCAGCTATGCTAGAATTATTATGTAATCAAAACCCCTTAAATTCCTCAGTCCTAAGACATGGGTGAGATGAGATAAAGAGAAAAATGCTGCCTTTTCCTGGCCAGAAAGTGTCAGTATTGATTCTCCAGACCTTGATAGTGGCCTTTACACATAAAAGTTAAGATAGGGCTGTCCAACTACGGGCACACAGGCTAAATGTGAGATAAATAATTGATCCATTGTATCTATTTTTTGATCAGCTTATGTGGCATATGTTATATGTCTTTGTCAGGGCCGGAACTAGGGGTAGGCAGAAGAGGCAGCTGCCTAGGGCGCAATGATTGGGGGGCGCCAGGTAGGAGCCTCTCTTGCCTACTCCTAGTCTGTCCTCCATTATAACTATCGATATCACCTCAGTATCTGCGCTATCGCCCCCCCCTGTGTGAACTGCGCACCAAAAAACATGGGGGGGCTTGCGATAGCGCAGGTGCAGAGGCGAGGTGGCCAAACGGGTTGCCTAATATGTTGTTTTTGTGTGTTTGTCTTAATCTTATCGTAATATCCTTTGTAGTTTGTATTTACTTAAATTTGAAATACAATCCACTACTGACACAAAGTTAGAAGTAATAACACAATGTGTGTATGTTGAAAAGAGTCCCTGACTGTTGTGCATTGTGTGACTGGTGCTGACCAGGGCTGGGACTTAAGCCAGGAACCATAACCTGGTGGAACCTCGTGCTCCAGTACTGTGCGTGAAATCCCCATAAAAGAAAAATATCCCTGTATGAACTGCCTATAAGGGACTCGTAACTCCTTCACGGAGTTTGTGTGAGTTCAGGGCTACTCTGCAGCTTGTGTTTATCAGGTGACTGAGCAGGCCAGAGTTTGGAGGACCAGGTCTTCTAAAGGGAATCTCTTTAGTGTGTGGTGTATGGCTGCCTTTCCTATCCATGAGTCTGCTTAAACTCACAGATGTTACCCATTTGGAATTGACATCTGTGACCTTAACAGAACTTCCTTACACAGTTTAGAACCCCCACACTGACTGCCCTGACCCAAGTGAAATCACCTGCCCCACACTGTGCCCTTCACACATATAAAGTATATTACGTGTTCTGTGTCTGTTTTACTGTTTTCTTTCTACTAAATATATGTGACTACTGTCTAGTATAGAAAATGTTCCCTCTGTTTAGATTTAAACCCTCATCAGCTATGCTAGAATTATTATGTAGTCAAAACCCCTTAATTTTCTCAGGCCTAAGACATGGGTGAGATGAGATAAAGAGAAAAATGCTGCCTTTTTCTGGCCAGAAAGTGTCAGTATTGATTCTCGATACCTTGATAGTGCCCTTCAGGCTGAGTGTTGCCCTCCAAATATAATCTTCCCCCCAAAAATTCTATGAGAGAAATAATTAGTCCATTATATGTAATAAGCTGGACATCACTGAGTTAAGAGATAGTTCGATGTCTAGAGGATATTAATAGTCTAACTGGACAAATGCCTTTAAAAGAGATTTGTACCCAAAAGACACAGTACCAGTGATGAAGCCCAGATTGGTTCCCTCTCTAATGTTTCTGACAGAGAGAATGTGGGTTCCATGTTTTGCTCTGAGGTGCCCATATGTGTCTTTAATCCCTAATTTCCTTAAAAAATATATCCTAAGATATGGGTGCGATGGGGTAAAGAGGAAAATGGTGCCTTTTCCTGGCCAGAAAGTGGCAGTATTGATTCTCCAGACCTTGTTAGTGCCCTTCACACATAAAAGTTAAGAAAGGGCTGTCCAACTACGGGCACACAGGCTAAATGTGAGATAGATAATTGATCCATTGTATCTATTTTTTGATAAGCTAATGTGGCATATGTTGCCTGCTGGGGCAATTAACCGCCCACCCCCTAGAAAAGTCATAGCACCCCATTCCCGAATAAGCCGCGCGGTTTGGCACCTCATTCATGGGTCTACGACAAACGGTGCGGGACTCAGTCAAAGTTGGTCTCAATGTTAAGTCTATGGGCGGATAATTGCCCCCTTCTGGGGCAATTAATCGCCCACCCCTCAGAAAAGTCATAGCACCCCATTCCTGAATAGGCCGCACGATTTGACACCTCACTCATGGGGCTACGACAAACGGGACTAGTTAAGTACCGAACTTTTGTACGGAATAAGAAGGAGAAGAAAAATAAGCCTGTGAGATAACAGTAGTGACGCTTCGCAAGCCCCACTAATTTGCGCATCACTATCACAGACACATTAGGGGCACAGATTAAGGGAAATAACTATATATTTGGATTTAGGGAGGATTTTTTCCATTCAGAGGCAGAGATGGGGCTTATTCACTGAGGTTTCTATTGCTGCTCTCAGACCTCAGTTTGCCCATCCCCCCATGTTGCTTTGACATCAGCGCTGAGAGATTTCTGTAACGGTCTCTGATGTCATTGGACTAGAGCTCTCAGTGAAAGTAAACCAGCTGTGATGTCAGTAGAGGTATCCTTGGTAACAGAGTGGGTAACCAACTGCCAGTCATATGATTGCCCTTGGCAGCGCTGGCATGGGAGGTGAGTGCAGCTCAGACACATTAGGGGCACAGATTAAGGGAAATAATATATTGGGGCTAAATTATTTTTGCATAATACAGAGTTGTCTCTTTCCAAGAAAGTAACTGCTGCTTTGGGACAGTGAGTAGAGTAATATACTGTATAAAGCAAGATGGCATCAGTAACTGCTGCTTTGGGACAGTGAGTAGAGTAATATACTGTATGAAGCAAGATGGGATCAGTAACTATTTCTATCAGTGATCCAACTTGCAGCCTCCAGCTGATCACTTGAGAGCCACATATTCAACATATACAAGTTATTTACATCCTGTCATTTATTTCCATGGGACGGTGCAGCTGGGAAGATGACATCCATTTACACTGGAGATGAGGAGGTTTCATCATCATCATCATCAGCAGCAGCAGCAGCAGCAGAGGAAGATTTTGCCAAGGTAAGTACTAATGAGCTATTACAGGGGTCATTTTTTGAAATGTTGAGAGAATTTGCTCTTGATTTTAATAATCCGATGAGTAAAAAGATCTCTTTAGAAAAAGGAGACAGTCTAAGAAAAATTGATTTGATTGTTTCGGGCAACTAATCTCCCCGGATTGCCATCCCACCGGGGAAAATGTAAATCGCCGGTGGGATGGCATATGCGGCGGCAAGATTTCAGTGAAATCGCGCAAGTTGCCTTGAGAGGAACATTGCGCAAATTCAGTGAAATCACGCCGCCGCGTGTGCCATCCCACCGGCGATTTACATTTCCCCCGGTGGGATGGCAATCCAGGGAGATTAGTCGCCCGCGAACAGGGAGTTTTGTCGCAGGCGACTAATCTCCCCGTGTGCCAGAGCCCTTAATGTAGCATATGTTACATGTCTTTGTTTTTCTAATATGTTATTTTTGTGTGTTTATCTTAATCTTATCGTAATATCCTTTGTAGTTTGTATTTATTTAAATTTGAAATACAATCCACTACTGACGCAAAGTTAGAAGTAATAACACAATGTGTGTATGTTGAAAAGAGTCCCTGACTGTTGTGCATTGTGTGACTGGTGCTGACCAGGGCTGGGACTTAAGCCAGGAGCCATAACCTGGTGGAACCTCGTGCTCCAGTACTGTGCGTGAAATCCCCATAAAAGAAAAATATCCCTGTATGAACTGCCTATAAGGGACTCGTAACTCCTTCACGGAGTTTGTGTGAGTTCAGGACTACTCTGCAGCTTGTGTTTATCAGGTGACTGAGCAGGCCAGAGTTTGGAGGACCAGGTCTTCTAAAGGGAATCTCTTTAGTGTGTGGTGTATGGCTGCCTTTCCTATCCATGAGTCTGCTTAAACTCACAGATGTTACCCATTTGGAATTGACATCTGTGACCTTAACAGAACTTCCTTACACAGTTTAGAACCCCCACACTGACTGCCCTGCCCCAAGTGAAATCACCTGCCCCACACTGTGCCCTTCACACATATAAAGGATATTACGTGTTCCGTGTCTGTTTTACTGTTTTCTTTCTACTAAATATATGTGACTACTGTCTAGTATAGAAAATGTTCCCTCTGTTTAGATTTAAACCCTCATCAGCTATGCTAGAATTATTATGTAATCAAAACCCCTTAAATTCCTCAGTCCTAAGACATGGGTGAGATGAGATAAAGAGAAAAATGCTGCCTTTTCCTGGCCAGAAAGTGTCAGTATTGATTCTCCAGACCTTGATAGTGGCCTTTACACATAAAAGTTAAGATAGGGCTGTCCAACTACGGGCACACAGGCTAAATGTGAGATAAATAATTGATCCATTGTATCTATTTTTTGATCAGCTTATGTGGCATATGTTATATGTCTTTGTCAGGGCCGGAACTAGGGGTAGGCAGAAGAGGCAGCTGCCTAGGGCGCAATGATTGGGGGGCGCCAGGTAGGAGCCTCTCTTGCCTACTCCTAGTCTGTCCTCCATTATAACTATCGATATCACCTCAGTATCTGCGCTATCGCCCCCCCCTGCGTGAACTGCGCACCAAAAAACATGGGGGGGGCTTGCGATAGCGCAGGTGCAGAGGCGAGGTGGCCAAACGGGTTGCCTAATATGTTGTTTTTGTGTGTTTGTCTTAATCTTATCGTAATATCCTTTGTAGTTTGTATTTACTTAAATTTGAAATACAATCCACTACTGACACAAAGTTAGAAGTAATAACACAATGTGTGTATGTTGAAAAGAGTCCCTGACTGTTGTGCATTGTGTGACTGGTGCTGACCAGGGCTGGGACTTAAGCCAGGAGCCATAACCTGGTGGAACCTCGTGCTCCAGTACTGTGCGTGAAATCCCCATAAAAGAAAAATATCCCTGCATGAACTGCCTATAAGGGACTCGTAACTCCTTCACGGAGTTTGTGTGAGTTCAGGGCTACTCTGCAGCTTGTGTTTATCAGGTGACTGAGCAGGCCAGAGTTTGGAGGACCAGGTCTTCTAAAGGGAATCTCTTTAGTGTGTGGTGTATGGCTGCCTTTCCTATCCATGAGTCTGCTTAAACTCACAGATGTTACCCATTTGGAATTGACATCTGTGACCTTAACAGAACTTCCTTACACAGTTTAGAACCCCCACACTGACTGCCCTGACCCAAGTGAAATCACCTGCCCCACACTGTGCCCTTCACACATATAAAGGATATTACGTGTTCCGTGTCTGTTTTACTGTTTTCTTTCTACTAAATATATGTGACTACTGTCTAGTATAGAAAATGTTCCCTTTGTTTAGATTTAAACCCTCATCAGCTATGCTAGAATTATTATGTAGTCAAAACCCCTTAAATTCCTCAGGCCTAAGACATGGGTGAGATGAGATAAAGAGAAAAATGCTGCCTTTTTCTGGCCAGAAAGTGTCAGTATTGATTCTCCAGACCTTGATAGTGGCCTTCACACATAAAAGTTAAGATAGGGCTGTCCAACTACAGGCCCAAAGGCTAAAGGTGGCCCTCCAAATATAATCTGCCCGTCGAACATTCTATGAGATAAATAATTAGTCAAATATATGTAATATTTGATCAACTAATGTAGCATATGTTATATGTCTTTGATGTTCTAATATGTTGTTTTTGTGTATTTGTCTTAATCTTATCGTAATATCCTTTGTAATTTGTATTTTCTTAAATTTGAAATACAATCCACTACTGACACAAAGTTAGAAGTAATAACACAATGTGTGTATGTTGAAAAGAGTCCCTGACTGTTGTGCATTGTGTGACTGGTGCTGACCAGGGCTGGGACTTAAGCCAGGAGCCATAACCTGGTGGAACCTCGTGCTCCAGTACTGTGCGTGAAATCCCCATAAAAGAAAAATATCCCTGCATGAACTGCCTATAAGGGACTCGTAACTCCTTCACGGAGTTTGTGTGAGTTCAGGGCTACTCTGCAGCTTGTGTTTATCAGGTGACTGAGCAGGCCAGAGTTTGGAGGACCAGGTCTTCTAAAGGGAATCTCTTTAGTGTGTGGTGTATGGCTGCCTTTCCTATCCATGAGTCTGCTTAAACTCACAGATGTTACCCATTTGGAATTGACATCTGTGACCTTAACAGAACTTCCTTACACAGTTTAGAACCCCCACACTGACTGCCCTGACCCAAGTGAAATCACCTGCCCCACACTGTGCCCTTCACACATATAAAGGATATTACGTGTTCCGTGTCTGTTTTACTGTTTTCTTTCTACTAAATATATGTGACTACTGTCTAGTATAGAAAATGTTCCCTTTGTTTAGATTTAAACCCTCATCAGCTATGCTAGAATTATTATGTAGTCAAAACCCCTTAAATTCCTCAGGCCTAAGACATGGGTGAGATGAGATAAAGAGAAAAATGCTGCCTTTTTCTGGCCAGAAAGTGTCAGTATTGATTCTCCAGACCTTGATAGTGGCCTTCACACATAAAAGTTAAGATAGGGCTGTCCAACTACAGGTCCAAAGGCTAAAGGTGGCCCTCCAAATATAATCTGCCCGTCGAACATTCTATGAGATAAATAATTAGTCAAATATATGTAATATTTGATCAACTAATGTAGCATATGTTATATGTCTTTGATGTTCTAATATGTTGTTTTTGTGTATTTGTCTTAATCTTATCGTAATATCCTTTGTAATTTGTATTTTCTTAAATTTGAAATACAATCCACTACTGACACAAAGTTAGAAGTAATAACACAATGTGTGTATGTTGAAAAGAGTCCCTGACTGTTGTGCATTGTGTGACTGGTGCTGACCAGGGCTGGGACTTAAGCCAGGAGCCATAACCTGGTGGAACCTCGTGCTCCAGTACTGTGCGTGAAATCCCCATAAAAGAAAAATATCCCTGCATGAACTGCCTATAAGGGACTCGTAACTCCTTCACGGAGTTTGTGTGAGTTCAGGGCTACTCTGCAGCTTGTGTTTATCAGGTGACTGAGCAGGCCAGAGTTTGGAGGACCAGGTCTTCTAAAGGGAATCTCTTTAGTGTGTGGTGTATGGCTGCCTTTCCTATCCATGAGTCTGCTTAAACTCACAGATGTTACCCATTTGGAATTGACATCTGTGACCTTAACAGAACTTCCTTACACAGTTTAGAACCCCCACACTGACTGCCCTGCCCCAAGTGAAATCACCTGCCCCACACTGTGCCCTTCACACATATAAAGGATATTACGTGTTCCGTGTCTGTTTTACTGTTTTCTTTCTACTAAATATATGTGACTACTGTCTAGTATAGAAAATGTTCCCTCTGTTTAGATTTAAACCCTCATCAGCTATGCTAGAATTATTATGTAATCAAAACCCCTTAAATTCCTCAGTCCTAAGACATGGGTGAGATGAGATAAAGAGAAAAATGCTGCCTTTTCCTGGCCAGAAAGTGTCAGTATTGATTCTCCAGACCTTGATAGTGGCCTTTACACATAAAAGTTAAGATAGGGCTGTCCAACTACGGGCACACAGGCTAAATGTGAGATAAATAATTGATCCATTGTATCTATTTTTTGATCAGCTTATGTGGCATATGTTATATGTCTTTGTCAGGGCCGGAACTAGGGGTAGGCAGAAGAGGCAGCTGCCTAGGGCGCAATGATTGGGGGGCGCCAGGTAGGAGCCTCTCTTGCCTACTCCTAGTCTGTCCTCCATTATAACTATCGATATCACCTCAGTATCTGCGCTATCGCCCCCCCCCTGTGTGAACTGCGCACCAAAAAACATGGGGGGGCTTGCGATAGCGCAGGTGCAGAGGCGAGGTGGCCAAACGGGTTGCCTAATATGTTGTTTTTGTGTGTTTGTCTTAATCTTATCGTAATATCCTTTGTAGTTTGTATTTACTTAAATTTGAAATACAATCCACTACTGACACAAAGTTAGAAGTAATAACACAATGTGTGTATGTTGAAAAGAGTCCCTGACTGTTGTGCATTGTGTGACTGGTGCTGACCAGGGCTGGGACTTAAGCCAGGAGCCATAACCTGGTGGAACCTCGTGCTCCAGTACTGTGCGTGAAATCCCCATAAAAGAAAAATATCCCTGTATGAACTGCCTATAAGGGACTCGTAACTCCTTCACGGAGTTTGTGTGAGTTCAGGGCTACTCTGCAGCTTGTGTTTATCAGGTGACTGAGCAGGCCAGAGTTTGGAGGACCAGGTCTTCTAAAGGGAATCTCTTTAGTGTGTGGTGTATGGCTGCCTTTCCTATCCATGAGTCTGCTTAAACTCACAGATGTTACCCATTTGGAATTGACATCTGTGACCTTAACAGAACTTCCTTACACAGTTTAGAACCCCCACACTGACTGCCCTGACCCAAGTGAAATCACCTGCCCCACACTGTGCCCTTCACACATATAAAGGATATTACGTGTTCCGTGTCTGTTTTACTGTTTTCTTTCTACTAAATATATGTGACTACTGTCTAGTATAGAAAATGTTCCCTTTGTTTAGATTTAAACCCTCATCAGCTATGCTAGAATTATTATGTAGTCAAAACCCCTTAAATTCCTCAGGCCTAAGACATGGGTGAGATGAGATAAAGAGAAAAATGCTGCCTTTTTCTGGCCAGAAAGTGTCAGTATTGATTCTCCAGACCTTGATAGTGGCCTTCACACATAAAAGTTAAGATAGGGCTGTCCAACTACAGGCCCAAAGGCTAAAGGTGGCCCTCCAAATATAATCTGCCCGTCGAACATTCTATGAGATAAATAATTAGTCAAATATATGTAATATTTGATCAACTAATGTAGCATATGTTATATGTCTTTGATGTTCTAATATGTTGTTTTTGTGTATTTGTCTTAATCTTATCATAATATCCTTTGTAGTTTGTATTTTCTTAAATTTGAAATACAATCCACTACTGACACAAAGTTAGAAGTAATAACACAATGTGTGTATGTTGAAAAGAGTCCCTGACTGTTGTGCATTGTGTGACTGGTGCTGACCAGGGCTGGGACTTAAGCCAGGAGCCATAACCTGGTGGAACCTCGTGCTCCAGTACTGTGCGTGAAATCCCCATAAAAGAAAAATATCCCTGCATAAACTGCCTATAAGGGACTCGTAACTCCTTCACGGAGTTTGTGTGAGTTCAGGACTACTCTGCAGCTTGTGTTTATCAGGTGACTGAGCAGGCCAGAGTTTGGAGGACCAGGTCTTCTAAAGGGAATCTCTTTAGTGTGTGGTGTATGGCTGCCTTTCCTATCCATGAGTCTGCTTAAACTCACAGATGTTACCCATTTGGAATTGACATCTGTGACCTTAACAGAACTTCCTTACACAGTTTAGAACCCCCACACTGACTGCCCTGCCCCAAGTGAAATCACCTGCCCCACACTGTGCCCTTCACACATATAAAGGATATTACGTGTTCCGTGTCTGTTTTACTGTTTTCTTTCTACTAAATATATGTGACTACTGTCTAGTATAGAAAATGTTCCCTCTGTTTAGATTTAAACCCTCATCAGCTATGCTAGAATTATTATGTAATCAAAACCCCTTAAATTCCTCAGTCCTAAGACATGGGTGAGATGAGATAAAGAGAAAAATGCTGCCTTTTCCTGGCCAGAAAGTGTCAGTATTGATTCTCCAGACCTTGATAGTGGCCTTTACACATAAAAGTTAAGATAGGGCTGTCCAGCTACGGGCACACAGGCTAAATGTGAGATAAATATTTGATCCATTGTATCTATTTTTTGATCAGCTTATGTGGCATATGTTATATGTCTTTGTCAGGGCCGGAACTAGGGGTAGGCAGAAGAGGCAGCTGCCTAGGGCGCAATGATTGGGGGGCGCCAGGTAGGAGCCTCTCTTGCCTACTCCTAGTCTGTCCTCCATTATAACTATCGATATCACCTCAGTATCTGCGCTATCGCCCCCCCCCTGTGTGAACTGCGCACCAAAAAACATGGGGGGGGCTTGCGATAGCGCAGGTGCAGAGGCGAGGTGGCCAAACGGGTTGCCTAATATGTTGTTTTTGTGTGTTTGTCTTAATCTTATCGTAATATCCTTTGTAGTTTGTATTTACTTAAATTTGAAATACAATCCACTACTGACACAAAGTTAGAAGTAATAACACAATGTGTGTATGTTGAAAAGAGTCCCTGACTGTTGTGCATTGTGTGACTGGTGCTGACCAGGGCTGGGACTTAAGCCAGGAGCCATAACCTGGTGGAACCTCGTGCTCCAGTACTGTGCGTGAAATCCCCATAAAAGAAAAATATCCCTGTATGAACTGCCTATAAGGGACTCGTAACTCCTTCACGGAGTTTGTGTGAGTTCAGGGCTACTCTGCAGCTTGTGTTTATCAGGTGACTGAGCAGGCCAGAGTTTGGAGGACCAGGTCTTCTAAAGGGAATCTCTTTAGTGTGTGGTGTATGGCTGCCTTTCCTATCCATGAGTCTGCTTAAACTCACAGATGTTACCCATTTGGAATTGACATCTGTGACCTTAACAGAACTTCCTTACACAGTTTAGAACCCCCACACTGACTGCCCTGACCCAAGTGAAATCACCTGCCCCACACTGTGCCCTTCACACATATAAAGGATATTACGTGTTCCGTGTCTGTTTTACTGTTTTCTTTCTACTAAATATATGTGACTACTGTCTAGTATAGAAAATGTTCCCTCTGTTTAGATTTAAACCCTCATCAGCTATGCTAGAATTATTATGTAGTCAAAACCCCTTAAATTCCTCAGGCCTAAGACATGGGTGAGATGAGATAAAGAGAAAAATGCTGCCTTTTTCTGGCCAGAAAGTGTCAGTATTGATTCTCCAGACCTTGATAGTGGCCTTCACACATAAAAGTTAAGATAGGGCTGTCCAACTACAGGCCCAAAGGCTAAAGGTGGCCCTCCAAATATAATCTGCCCGTCGAACATTCTATGAGATAAATAATTAGTCAAATATATGTAATATTTGATCAACTAATGTAGCATATGTTATATGTCTTTGATGTTCTAATATGTTGTTTTTGTGTATTTGTCTTAATCTTATCGTAATATCCTTTGTAGTTTGTATTTTCTTAAATTTGAAATACAATCCACTACTGACACAAAGTTAGAAGTAATAACACAATGTGTGTATGTTGAAAAGAGTCCCTGACTGTTGTGCATTGTGTGACTGGTGCTGACCAGGGCTGGGACTTAAGCCAGGAGCCATAACCTGGTGGAACCTCGTGCTCCAGTACTGTGCGTGAAATCCCCATAAAAGAAAAATATCCCTGCATGAACTGCCTATAAGGGACTCGTAACTCCTTCACGGAGTTTGTGTGAGTTCAGGACTACTCTGCAGCTTGTGTTTATCAGGTGACTGAGCAGGCCAGAGTTTGGAGGACCAGGTCTTCTAAAGGAATCTCTTTAGTGTGTGGTGTATGGCTGCCTTTCCTATCCATGAGTCTGCTTAAACTCACAGATGTTACCCATTTGGAATTGACATCTGTGACCTTAACAGAACTTCCTTACACAGTTTAGAACCCCCACACTGACTGCCCTGCCCCAAGTGAAATCACCTGCCCCACACTGTGCCCTTCACACATATAAAGGATATTACGTGTTCCGTGTCTGTTTTACTGTTTTCTTTCTACTAAATATATGTGACTACTGTCTAGTATAGAAAATGTTCCCTCTGTTTAGATTTAAACCCTCATCAGCTATGCTAGAATTATTATGTAATCAAAACCCCTTAAATTCCTCAGTCCTAAGACATGGGTGAGATGAGATAAAGAGAAAAATGCTGCCTTTTCCTGGCCAGAAAGTGTCAGTATTGATTCTCCAGACCTTGATAGTGGCCTTTACACATAAAAGTTAAGATAGGGCTGTCCAACTACGGGCACACAGGCTAAATGTGAGATAAATAATTGATCCATTGTATCTATTTTTTGATCAGCTTATGTGGCATATGTTATATGTCTTTGTCAGGGCCGGAACTAGGGGTAGGCAGAAGAGGCAGCTGCCTAGGGCGCAATGATTGGGGGGCGCCAGGTAGGAGCCTCTCTTGCCTACTCCTAGTCTGTCCTCCATTATAACTATCGATATCACCTCAGTATCTGCGCTATCGCCCCCCCCCTGTGTGAACTGCGCACCAAAAAACATGGGGGGGCTTGCGATAGCGCAGGTGCAGAGGCGAGGTGGCCAAACGGGTTGCCTAATATGTTGTTTTTGTGTGTTTGTCTTAATCTTATCGTAATATCCTTTGTAGTTTGTATTTACTTAAATTTGAAATACAATCCACTACTGACACAAAGTTAGAAGTAATAACACAATGTGTGTATGTTGAAAAGAGTCCCTGACTGTTGTGCATTGTGTGACTGGTGCTGACCAGGGCTGGGACTTAAGCCAGGAGCCATAACCTGGTGGAACCTCGTGCTCCAGTACTGTGCGTGAAATCCCCATAAAAGAAAAATATCCCTGTATGAACTGCCTATAAGGGACTCGTAACTCCTTCACGGAGTTTGTGTGAGTTCAGGGCTACTCTGCAGCTTGTGTTTATCAGGTGACTGAGCAGGCCAGAGTTTGGAGGACCAGGTCTTCTAAAGGGAATCTCTTTAGTGTGTGGTGTATGGCTGCCTTTCCTATCCATGAGTCTGCTTAAACTCACAGATGTTACCCATTTGGAATTGACATCTGTGACCTTAACAGAACTTCCTTACACAGTTTAGAACCCCCACACTGACTGCCCTGACCCAAGTGAAATCACCTGCCCCACACTGTGCCCTTCACACATATAAAGGATATTACGTGTTCCGTGTCTGTTTTACTGTTTTCTTTCTACTAAATATATGTGACTACTGTCTAGTATAGAAAATGTTCCCTCTGTTTAGATTTAAACCCTCATCAGCTATGCTAGAATTATTATGTAGTCAAAACCCCTTAAATTCCTCAGGCCTAAGACATGGGTGAGATGAGATAAAGAGAAAAATGCTGCCTTTTTCTGGCCAGAAAGTGTCAGTATTGATTCTCCAGACCTTGATAGTGGCCTTCACACATAAAAGTTAAGATAGGGCTGTCCAACTACAGGTCCAAAGGCTAAAGGTGGCCCTCCAAATATAATCTGCCCGTCGAACATTCTATGAGATAAATAATTAGTCAAATATATGTAATATTTGATCAACTAATGTAGCATATGTTATATGTCTTTGATGTTCTAATATGTTGTTTTTGTGTATTTGTCTTAATCTTATCGTAATATCCTTTGTAGTTTGTATTTTCTTAAATTTGAAATACAATCCACTACTGACACAAAGTTAGAAGTAATAACACAATGTGTGTATGTTGAAAAGAGTCCCTGACTGTTGTGCATTGTGTGACTGGTGCTGACCAGGGCTGGGACTTAAGCCAGGAGCCATAACCTGGTGGAACCTCGTGCTCCAGTACTGTGCGTGAAATCCCCATAAAAGAAAAATATCCCTGCATGAACTGCCTATAAGGGACTCGTAACTCCTTCACGGAGTTTGTGTGAGTTCAGGACTACTCTGCAGCTTGTGTTTATCAGGTGACTGAGCAGGCCAGAGTTTGGAGGACCAGGTCTTCTAAAAGGAATCTCTTTAGTGTGTGGTGTATGGCTGCCTTTCCTATCCATGAGTCTGCTTAAACTCACAGATGTTACCCATTTGGAATTGACATCTGTGACCTTAACAGAACTTCCTTACACAGTTTAGAACCCCCACACTGACTGCCCTGCCCCAAGTGAAATCACCTGCCCCACACTGTGCCCTTCACACATATAAAGGATATTACGTGTTCCGTGTCTGTTTTACTGTTTTCTTTCTACTAAATATATGTGACTACTGTCTAGTATAGAAAATGTTCCCTCTGTTTAGATTTAAACCCTCATCAGCTATGCTAGAATTATTATGTAGTCAAAACCCCTTAAATTCCTCAGTCCTAAGACATGGGTGAGATGAGATAAAGAGAAAAATGCTGCCTTTTCCTGGCCAGAAAGTGTCAGTATTGATTCTCCAGACCTTGGTAGTGGCTTTTACACATAAAAGTTAAGATAGGGCTGTCCAACTACGGGCACACAGGCTAAATGTGAGATAGATAATTGATCCATTGTATCTATTTTTTGATCAGCTTATGTGGCATATGTTATATGTCTTTGTCAGGGCCGGAATTAGGGGTAGGCAGAAGAGGCAGCTGCCTAGGGTGCAATGATTGGGGGGCGCCAGGCAGGAGCCTCTCTTGCCTACTCCTAGTCTGTCCTCCATTATAACTATCGCTATCACCTCAGTATCTGCGCTATCACCCCCCCTGCTCGAACTGCGCACCAAAAAACATGGGGGGGGCTTGCGATAGCGCAGGTGCAGAGGCGAGGTGGCCAAACGGGTTGCCTAATATGTTGTTTTTGTGTGTTTGTCTTAATCTTATCGTAATATCCTTTGTAGTTTGTATTTACTTAAATTTGAAATACAATCCACTACTGACACAAAGTTAGAAGTAATAACACAATGTGTGTATGTTGAAAAGAGTCCCTGACTGTTGTGCATTGTGTGACTGGTGCTGACCAGGGCTGGGACTTAAGCCAGGAGCCATAACCTGGTGGAACCTCGTGCTCCAGTACTGTGCGTGAAATCCCCATAAAAGAAAAATATCCCTGTATGAACTGCCTATAAGGGACTCGTAACTCCTTCACGGAGTTTGTGTGAGTTCAGGACTACTCTGCAGCTTGTGTTTATCAGGTGACTGAGCAGGCCAGAGTTTGGAGGACCAGGTCTTCTAAAGGGAATCTCTTTAGTGCGTGGTGTATGGCTGCCTTTCCTATCCATGAGTCTGCTTAAACTCACAGATGTTACCCATTTGGAATTGACATCTGTGACCTTAACAGAACTTCCTTACACAGTTTAGAACCCCCACACTGACTGCCCTGACCCAAGTGAAATCACCTGCCCCACACTGTGCCCTTCACACATATAAAGGATATTACGTGTTCCGTGTCTGTTTTACTGTTTTCTTTCTACTAAATATATGTGACTACTGTCTAGTATAGAAAATGTTCCCTCTGTTTAGATTTAAACCCTCATCAGCTATGCTAGAATTATTATGTAGTCAAAACCCCTTAATTTTCTCAGGCCTAAGACATGGGTGAGATGAGATAAAGAGAAAAATGCTGCCTTTTTCTGGCCAGAAAGTGTCAGTATTGATTCTCGATACCTTGATAGTGCCCTTCAGGCTGAGTGTTGCCCTCCAAATATAATCTTCCCCCCAAAAATTCTATGAGAGAAATAATTAGTCCATTATATGTAATAAGCTGGACATCACTGAGTTAAGAGATAGTTCGATGTCTAGAGGATATTAATAGTCTAACTGGACAAATGCCTTTAAAAGAGATTTGTACCCAAAAGACACAGTACCAGTGATGAAGCCCAGATTGGTTCCCTCTCTAATGTTTCTGACAGAGAGAATGTGGGTTCCATGTCTTGCTCTGAGGTGCCCATATGTGTCTTTAATCCCTAATTTCCTTAAAAAATATATCCTAAGATATGGGTGCGATGGGGTAAAGAGGAAAATGGTGCCTTTTCCTGGCCAGAAAGTGGCAGTATTGATTCTCCAGACCTTGATAGTGCCCTTCACACATAAAAGTTAAGAAAGGGCTGTCCAACTAAGGGCACACAGGCTAAATGTGATAGATAGATAGATAGATAGATAGATAATTGATCCATTGTATCTATTTTTTAATCAGCTAATGTGGCATATGTTGCCTGCTGGGGCAATTAACCGCCCACCCCCTAGAAAAGTCATAGCACCCCATTCCCGAATAAGCCGCACGGTTTGACACCTCATTCACGGGTCTACGACAAACGGTGGTCAATTGCCCCCTGCTGGGTTAGCACATAATGATTTTATTGTTTTCAATCATTACTGGTCCATATATCTCATGATAACCGTGAAAATAATGTCCCTTTTCCTTAGGCCCTTGAGCAGCAGTCATTGTTCAGGTCATATGATACACGACATCACAGTGCATTGGCAGTGCTGCTGTAGCCTGTCTGCAGGGGGTTCCTATCAGTGACATCACAACGGTCACTCTCAGTGACACAAGCATGACGTTCTGAAGGGACTCTGCATTTAGAGCTCAGCATTCAGACAGAGGGGAGCAGAAAATCTCAGCTGCCAAGTGCCAACAACAGGTAATTATTGCCAATATGTACTTACTTACATTGCCTGAATGCAGAAATATTGTCTTCATATAATGGTCTAGATTTAATTGGATGAGAATAAATCTAATTTAATTTCTAATTTCAACATGGATTTCTAATAAATAATGCCTTCATATGTGCCTGTTTTCCCCCTATTACAATCTAGACTTTATGATTTAAAATGTTTGCTAAAGTAAAAGGGACTTGTTTCTGAATTTTCTATTAAAAGAAAATGTAATTCTAAGCATTTTTCCAATATACATTAAACATTATGAATTGTTTTTGTCTTTTTAAAGGTCATGGAAGAGAACTGGATAAACACTGTGTGCAATTAAAACTTCATTTCCAGATAGATCCAATGTTTCACCAATCTTTCATTAATCTATATTCTAAAATTGCTTAGAATGCATTTTATTTCACTATACAAAAATAGCCCTTTAATCTTGTCCCCAGGTGTTGCTAGGCATCCCAGTATCGGGCACACCAACTTCAAATTATTTGCTACCTTTAACCCTTTAAGTGCCATGGGACGTAGATTCTACGTCCAAGGCACTAAAGGACCAAAGTGCCATGGGACGTAGAATCTACGTCCAATGGCACTGTCGGGTTTACAAGCGCTGCGCTCGCTTTTAAAGCAGCGCAGCGCTTGTAAACCCCTCAGATCCCCCTAGGCAACGAGCAAACATACACATACTCACCGATCCGGGTCCCCCAGCCGCACCGATCGCGTCGCCAGCCAATGACAGCAGTGGACACGCGTTGATGACGTGTCCACTGCTGTCCCTTTAAATATCGCCGCCTACTGTCGGCTCCCTCACTCCTGCTGCGCACGTTGGACAAGATGGAGCTCCCCTGCTTGACCAAATGGGTATATGTGGTCATGAAGACGGCAAGGGCGCCTGTGTTGGCATATGGCCTTCCTGTGCAACACTGCAGCAGCCTGGAAACACTAGCATCATGATGTTGATGACAATCTTAGGTATAAGTATCTATTTAGAGTCTTCTTTCTTTGATTTGTCATATTGCGGACACTGAGTTAACCCGTTAATAGACTAAAAAGGCGGTATTGCTGTTTATATCTTTTATGCTATAACGGGTTTTTTACTACATGGTGATTATCAGAATAATAATTGGATTTTTCTTGAAAGAATAAGGGAAATCAAGCATCCCGCCAGATTTGACCAAATGGGTATATGTGATCATGAAGACGGCAAGGGCGCCTGTGTTGGCATATGGCCTTCCTGTGCAACACTGCAGCAGCCTGGAAACGCTAGCATCCAAAGGTATGACAATCTATTTAGATTCTTCTTTCTTTTATTTTTACTATATGGCGATTTATAGAATAATAATTGGATTATTATAGAATAGGGCCATCAAGTATCCTGACAGATTTTACCAAATGGTGAAATGCGGTCATGATGTTGATGACAATCTTAGGTATAAGTATCTATGTAGAGTCTTCTTTCTTTGATTTGTCATTTTGCGGACACTGAGTTAACCCGTTAATAGACTAAAAAGGCGGTATTGGTGTTTACATCTTTTATGCTATAACGGGTTTTTTACTACATGGCGATTATCAGAATAATAATTGGATTTTTCTTGAAAGAATAGGGGAAATCAAGCATCAAGCCAGATTTGACCAAATGGGTATATGTGGTCATGAAGACGGCAAGGGCGCCTGTGTTGGCATATGGCCTTCCTGTGCAACACTGCAGCAGCCTGGAAACGCTAGCATCCAAAGGTATGACAATCTATTTAGGTTCTTCTTTCTTTTATTTTTACTATATGGCGATTTATAGAATAATAATTGGATTATTATAGAATAGGGTCATCAAGTATCCTGACAGATTTTACCAAATGGTGAAATGCGGTCATGATGTTGATGACATCCTAAGGTATAAGTATATATGTAGAGTCTTCTTTCTTTGATTTGTCATATTGCGGACACTGAGTTAACCCGTTAATAGACTAAAAAGGCGGTATTGTTGTTTACATCTTTTATGCTATAACGGGTTTTTTACTACATGGCGATTATCAGAATAATAATTGGATTTTTCTTGAAAGAATAGGGGAAATCAAGCATCCCGCCAGATTTGACCAAATGGGTATATGTGGTCATGAAGACGGCAAGGGCGCCTGTGTTGGCATATGGCCTTCCTGTGCAACACTGCAGCAGCCTGGAAATGCTAGCATCCAAAGGTATGACAATCTATTTAGATTCTTCTTTCTTTTATTTTTACTATATGGCGATTTATAGAATAATAATTGGATTATTATAGAATAGGGTCATCAAGTATCCTGACAGATTTTACCAAATGGTGAAATGCGGTCATGATGTTGATGACAATCTTAGGTATAAGTATTTATGTAGAGTCTTCTTTCTTTAATTTGTCATATTGCGGACACTGAGTTAACCCGTTAATAGACTAAAAAGGCGGTTTTGGTGTTTATATCTTTTATGCTATAACGGGTTTTTTACTACATGGCGATTATCAGAATAATAATTGGATTTTTCTTGAAAGAATAGGGGAAATCAAGCATCCCATTAAATTTGACCAAATGGGTATATGTGGTCATGAAGACGGCAAGGGCGCGGGTGTTGGCATATGGCCTTCCCGTGCAACACTGCAGCAGCCTGGAAACGCTAGCATCCAAAGTTATGACAATCTATTTAGATTCTTCTTTCTTTTATTTTTACTATATGGCAATTTATAGAATAATAATTGGATTATTATAGAATAGGGTTATCAAGTATCCTGACAGATTTTACCAAATGGTGAAATACGGTCATGATGTTGATGACATCCTAAGGTATAAGTATATGTGTAGAGTCTTCTTTCTTTGATTTGTCATATTGCGGACACTGAGTTAACCCGTTAATAGACTAAAAAGGCGGTATTGGTGTTTACATCTTTTATGCTATAACGGGTTTTTTACTACATGGCGATTATCAGAATAATAATTGGATTTTTCTTGAAAGAATAGGGGAAATCAAGCATCAAGCCAGATTTGACCAAATGGGTATATGTGGTCATGAAGACGGCAAGGGCGCCTGTGTTGGCATATGGCCTTCCTGTGCAACACTGCAGCAGCCTGGAAATGCTAGCATCCAAAGGTATGACAATCTATTTAGGTTCTTCTTTCTTTTATTTTTACTATATGGCGATTTATAGAATAATAATTGGATTATTATAGAATAGGGTCATCAAGTATCCTGACAGATTTTACCAAATGGTGAAATGCGGTCATGATGTTGATGACAATCTTAGGTATAAGTATTTATGTAGAGTCTTCTTTCTTTGATTTGTCATATTGCGGACACTGAGTTAACCCGTTAATAGACTAAAATAGCTGTATTTCTGTTTATATCTTTTATGCTATAACGGGTTTTTTACTACATGGCGATTATCAGAATAATAATTGAATTTTTCTTGAAAGAATAGGGGAAATCAAGCATCCCACCAAATTTGACCAAATGGGTATATGTGGTCATGAAGACGGCAAGGGCGCGGGTGTTGGCATATGGCCTTCCTGTGCAACACTGCAGCAGCCTGGAAACGCTAGCATCCAAAGGTATGACAATCTATTTAGATTCTTCTTTCTTTTATTTTTACTATATGGCGATTTATAGAATAATAATTGGATTATTATAGAATAGGGTCATCAAGTATCCTGACAGATTTTACCGAATGGTGAAATGCGGTCATGATGTTGATGACATCCTAAGGTATAAGTATATGTGTAGAGTCTTCTTTCTTTGATTTGTCATATTGCGGACACTGAGTTAACCCGTTAATAGACTAAAAAGGCTGTATTGGTGTTTACATCTTTTATGCTATAACGGGTTTTTTACTACATGGCGATTATCAGAATAATAATTGGATTTTTCTTGAAAGAATAGGGGAAATCAAGCATCAAGCCAGATTTGACCAAATGGGTATATGTGATCATGAAGACGGCAAGGGCGCCTGTGTTGGCATATGGCCTTCCTGTGCAACACTGCAGCAGCCTGGAAATGCTAGCATCCAAAGGTATGACAATCTATTTAGGTTCTTCTTTCTTTTATTTTTACTATATGGCGATTTATAGAATAATAATTGGATTATTATAGAATAGGGTCATCAAGTATCCTGACAGATTTTACCAAATGGTGAAATGCGGTCATGATGTTGATGACATCCTAAGGTATAAGTATATATGTAGAGTCTTCTTTCTTTGATTTGTCATATTGCGGACACTGAGTTAACCCGTTAATAGACTAAAAAGGCGGTATTGTTGTTTACATCTTTTATGCTATAACGGGTTTTTTACTACATGGCGATTATCAGAATAATAATTGGATTTTTCTTGAAAGAATAGGGGAAATCAAGCATCCCGCCAGATTTGACCAAATGGGTATATGTGATCATGAAGACGGCAAGGGCGCGGGTGTTGGCATATGGCCTTCCTGTGCAACACTGCAGCAGCCTGGAAACGCTAGCATCCAAAGGTATGACAATCTATTTAGATTCTTCTTTCTTTTATTTTTACTATATGGCGATTTATAGAATAATAATTGGATTATTATAGAATAGGGTCATCAAGTATCCTGACAGATTTTACCAAATGGTGAAATGCGGTCATGATGTTGATGACAATCCTAAGGTATAAGTATATGTGTAGAGTCTTCTTTCTTTGATTTGTCATATTGCGGACACTGAGTTAACCCGTTAATAGACTAAAAAGGCGGTATTGGTGTTTACATCTTTTATGCTATAACGGGTTTTTTACTACATGGCGATTATCAGAATAATAATTGGATTTTTCTTGAAAGAATAGGGGAAATCAAGCATCAAGCCAGATTTGACCAAATGGGTATATGTGGTCATGAAGACGGCAAGGGCGCCTGTGTTGGCATATGGCCTTCCTGTGCAACACTGCAGCAGCCTGGAAACGCTAGCATCCAAAGGTATGACAATCTATTTAGGTTCTTCTTTCTTTTATTTTTACTATATGGCGATTTATAGAATAATAATTGGATTATTATAGAATAGGGTCATCAAGTATCCTGACAGATTTTACCAAATGGTGAAATGCGGTCATGATGTTGATGACATCCTAAGGTATAAGTATATATGTAGAGTCTTCTTTCTTTGATTTGTCATATTGCGGACACTGAGTTAACCCGTTAATAGACTAAAAAGGCGGTATTGGTGTTTACATCTTTTATGCTATAACGGGTTTTTTACTACATGGCGATTATCAGAATAATAATTGGATTTTTCTTGAAAGAATAGGGGAAATCAAGCATCCCGCCAGATTTGACCAAATGGGTATATGTGGTCATGAAGACGGCAAGGGCGCCTGTGTTGGCATATGGCCTTCCTGTGCAACACTGCAGCAGCCTGGAAATGCTAGCATCCAAAGGTATGACAATCTATTTAGATTCTTCTTTCTTTTATTTTTACTATATGGCGATTTATAGAATAATAATTGGATTATTATAGAATAGGGTTATCAAGTATCCTGACAGATTTTACCAAATGGTGAAATGCGGTCATGATGTTGATGACAATCTTAGGTATAAGTATTTATGTAGAGTCTTCTTTCTTTGATTTGTCATATTGCGGACACTGAGTTAACCCGTTAATAGACTAAAAAGGCGGTATTTGCTGTTTATATCTTTTATGCTATAACGGGTTTTTTACTACATGGCGATTATCAGAATAATAATTGGATTTTTCTTGAAAGAATAGGGGAAATCAAGCATCCCACCAAATTTGACCAAATGGGTATATGTGGTCATGAAGACGGCAAGGGCGCGGGTGTTGGCATATGGCCTTCCTGTGCAACACTGCAGCAGCCTGGAAACGCTAGCATCCAAAGGTATGACAATCTATTTAGATTCTTCTTTCTTTTATTTTTACTATATGGCGATTTATAGAATAATAATTGGATTATTATAGAATAGGGTCATCAAGTATCCTGACAACTTTTACCAAATGGTGAAATGCGGTCATGATGTTGATGACAATCTTAGGTATAAGTATATGTGTAGAGTCTTCTTTCTTTGATTTGTCATATTGCGGACACTGAGTTAACCCGTTAATAGACTAAAAAGGCGGTATTGGTGTTTACATCTTTTATGCTATAACGGGTTTTTTACTACATGGCGATTATCAGAATAATAATTGGATTTTTCTTGAAAGAATAGGGGAAATCAAGCATCAAGCCAGATTTGACCAAATGGGTATATGTGGTCATGAAGACGGCAAGGGCGCCTGTGTTGGCATATGGCCTTCCTGTGCAACACTGCAGCAGCCTGGAAATGCTAGCATCCAAAGGTATGACAATCTATTTAGATTCTTCTTTCTTTTATTTTTACTATATGGCGATTTATAGAATAATAATTGGATTATTATAGAATAGGGTCATCAAGTATCCTGACAGATTTTACCAAATGGTGAAATGCGGTCATGATGTTGATGACAATCTTAGGTATAAGTATTTATGTAGAGTCTTCTTTCTTTGATTTGTCATATTGCGGACACTGAGTTAACCCGTTAATAGACTAAAAAGGCGGTTTTGCTGTTTATATCTTTTATGCTATAACGGGTTTTTTACTACATGGCGATTATCAGAATAATAATTGGATTTTTCTTGAAAGAATAGGGGAAATCAAGCATCCCACCAAATTTGACCAAATGGGTATATGTGGTCATGAAGACGGCAAGGGCGCGGGTGTTGGCATATGGCCTTCCTGTGCAACACTGCAGCAGCCTGGAAACGCTAGCATCCAAAGGTATGACAATCTATTTAGATTCTTCTTTCTTTTATTTTTACTATATGGCGATTTATAGAATAATAATTGGATTATTATAGAATAGGGTCATCAAGTATCCTGACAGATTTTACCAAATGGTGAAATGCGGTCATGATGTTGATGACATCCTAAGGTATAAGTATATGTGTAGAGTCTTCTTTCTTTGATTTGTCATATTGCGGACACTGAGTTAACCCGTTAATAGACTAAAAAGGCGGTATTGGTGTTTACATCTTTTATGCTATAACGGGTTTTTTACTACATGGCGATTATCAGAATAATAATTGGATTTTTCTTGAAAGAATAGGGGAAATCAAGCATCAAGCCAGATTTGACCAAATGGGTATATGTGGTCATGAAGACGGCAAGGGCGCCTGTGTTGGCATATGGCCTTCCTGTGCAACACTGCAGCAGCCTGGAAATGCTAGCATCCAAAGGTATGACAATCTATTTAGGTTCTTCTTTCTTTTATTTTTACTATATGGCGATTTATAGAATAATAATTGGATTATTATAGAATAGGGTCATCAAGTATCCTGACAGATTTTACCAAATGGTGAAATGCGGTCATGATGTTGATGACAATCTTAGGTATAAGTATTTATGTAGAGTCTTCTTTCTTTGATTTGTCATATTGCGGACACTGAGTTAACCCGTTAATAGACTAAAAAGGCTGTATTTCTGTTTATATCTTTTATGCTATAACGGGTTTTTTACTACATGGCGATTATCAGAATAATAATTGAATTTTTCTTGAAAGAATAGGGGAAATCAAGCATCCCACCAATTTGACCAAATGGGTATATGTGGTCATGAAGACGGCAAGGGCGCTGGTGTTGGCATATGGCCTTCCTGTGCAACACTGCAGCAGCCTGGAAACGCTAGCATCCAAAGGTATGACAATCTATTTAGATTCTTCTTTCTTTTATTTTTACTATATGGCGATTTATAGAATAATAATTGGATTATTATAGAATAGGGTCATCAAGTATCCTGACAACTTTTACCAAATGGTGAAATGCGGTCATGATGTTGATGACAATCCTTAGGTATAAGTATCTATGTAGAGTCTTCTTTCTTTGATTTGTCATATTGCGGACACTGAGTTAACCCGTTAATAGACTAAAAAGGCGGTATTGGTGTTTACATCTTTTATGCTATAACGGGTTTTTTACTACATGGCGATTATCAGAATAATAATTGGATTTTTCTTGAAAGAATAGGGGAAATCAAGCATCAAGCCAGATTTGACCAAATGGGTATATGTGGTCATGAAGACGGCAAGGGCGCCTGTGTTGGCATATGGCCTTCCTGTGCAACACTGCAGCAGCCTGGAAATGCTAGCATCCAAAGGTATGACAATCTATTTAGGTTCTTCTTTCTTTTATTTTTACTATATGGCGATTTATAGAATAATAATTGGATTATTATAGAATAGGGTCATCAAGTATCCTGACAGATTTTACCAAATGGTGAAATGCGGTCATGATGTTGATGACAATCTTAGGTATAAGTATTTATGTAGAGTCTTCTTTCTTTGATTTGTCATATTGCGGACACTGAGTTAACCCGTTAATAGACTAAAAAGCTGTATTCTGTTTATATCTTTTATGCTATAACGGGTTTTTTACTACATGGCGATTATCAGAATAATAATTGGAATTTTTCTTGAAAGAATAGGGGAAATCAAGCATCCCACCAAATTTGACCAAATGGGTATATGTGGTCATGAAGACGGCAAGGGCGCCTGTGTTGGCATATGGCCTTCCTGTGCAACACTGCAGCAGCCTGGAAACGCTAGCATCCAAAGGTATGACAATCTATTTAGATTCTTCTTTCTTTTATTTTTACTATATGGCGATTTATAGAATAATAATTGGATTATTATAGAATAGGGTCATCAAGTATCCTGACAGATTTTACCAAATGGTGAAATGCGGTCATGATGTTGATGACATCCTAAGTATAAGTATATGTGTAGAGTCTTCTTTCTTTGATTTGTCATATTGCGGACACTGAGTTAACCCGTTAATAGACTAAAAAGGCGGTATTGGTGTTTACATCTTTTATGCTATAACGGGTTTTTTACTACATGGCGATTATCAGAATAATAATTGGATTTTTCTTGAAAGAATAGGGGAAATCAAGCATCAAGCCAGATTTGACCAAATGGGTATATGTGGTCATGAAGACGGCAAGGGCGCCTGTGTTGGCATATGGCCTTCCTGTGCAACACTGCAGCAGCCTGGAAATGCTAGCATCCAAAGGTATGACAATCTATTTAGGTTCTTCTTTCTTTTATTTTTACTATATGGCGATTTATAGAATAATAATTGGATTATTATAGAATAGGGTCATCAAGTATCCTGACAGATTTTACCAAATGGTGAAATGCGGTCATGATGTTGATGACAATCTTAGGTATAAGTATTTATGTAGAGTCTTCTTTCTTTGATTTGTCATATTGCGGACACTGAGTTAACCCGTTAATAGACTAAAAAAGGCGGTATTTCTGTTTATATCTTTTATGCTATAACGGGTTTTTTACTACATGGCGATTATCAGAATAATAATTGAATTTTTCTTGAAAGAATAGGGGAAATCAAGCATCCCCACCAATTTGACCAAATGGGTATATGTGGTCATGAAGACGGCAAGGGCGCCGGTGTTGGCATATGGCCTTCCTGTGCAACACTGCAGCAGCCTGGAAACGCTAGCATCCAAAGGTATGACAATCTATTTAGATTCTTCTTTCTTTTATTTTTACTATATGGCGATTTATAGAATAATAATTGGATTATTATAGAATAGGGTCATCAAGTATCCTGACAGATTTTACCAAATGGTGAAATGCGGTCATGATGTTGATGACATCCTAAGGTATAAGTATATGTGTAGAGTCTTCTTTCTTTGATTTGTCATATTGCGGACACTGAGTTAACCCGTTAATAGACTAAAAAGGCGGTATTGGTGTTTACATCTTTTATGCTATAACGGGTTTTTTACTACATGGCGATTATCAGAATAATAATTGGATTTTTCTTGAAAGAATAGGGGAAATCAAGCATCCAGCCAGATTTGACCAAATGGGTATATGTGGTCATGAAGACGGCAAGGGCGCCTGTGTTGGCATATGGCCTTCCTGTGCAACACTGCAGCAGCCTGGAAATGCTAGCATCCAAAGGTATGACAATCTATTTAGGTTCTTCTTTCTTTTATTTTTACTATATGGCGATTTATAGAATAATAATTGGATTATTATAGAATAGGGTCATCAAGTATCCTGACAGATTTTACCAAATGGTGAAATGCGGTCATGATGTTGATGACAATCTTAGGTATAAGTATTTATGTAGAGTCTTCTTTCTTCGATTTGTCATATTGCGGACACTGAGTTAACCCGTTAATAGACTAAAAAAGGCTGTATTTCTGTTTATATCTTTTATGCTATAACGGGTTTTTTACTACATGGCGATTATCAGAATAATAATTGAATTTTTCTTGAAAGAATAGGGAAATCAAGCATCCCACCAAATTTGACCAAATGGGTATTTGTGGTCATGAAGACGGCAAGGGCGCGGGTGTTGGCATATGGCCCTTCCTGTGCAACACTGCAGCAGCCTGGAAACGCTAGCATCCAAAGGTATGACAATCTATTTAGATTCTTCTTTCTTTTATTTTTACTATATGGCGATTTATAGAATAATAATTGGATTATTATAGAATAGGGTCATCAAGTATCCTGACAGATTTTACGGAAATGGTGAAATGCGGTCATGATGTTGATGACATCCTAAGGTATAAGTATATGTGTAGAGTCTTCTTTCTTTGATTTGTCATATTGCGGACACTGAGTTAACCCGTTAATAGACTAAAAAGGCTGTATTGGTGTTTACATCTTTTATGCTATAACGGGTTTTTTACTACATGGCGATTATCAGAATATAATTGGATTTTTCTTGAAAGAATAGGGGAAATCAAGCATCCCACCAAATTTGACCAAATGGGTATTGTGGTCATGAAGACGGCAAGGGCGCCTGTGTTGGCATATGGCCTTCCTGTGCAACACTGCAGCAGCCTGGAAATGCTAGCATCCAAAGGTATGACAATCTATTTAGGATTCTCTTTCATTTATTTTTACTATATGGCGATTTATAGAATAATAATTGGATTATTATAGAATAGGGTCATCAAGTATCCTGACAGATTTTACCAAATGGTGAAATGCGGTCATGATGTTGATGACAATCCTAGGTATAAGTATGTATGTAGAGTCTTCTTTCTTTGATTTGTCATATTGCGGACACTGAGTTAACCCGTTAATAGACTAAAAAGGCAGTATTGCTTGTTGATATCTTTTATGCTATAACGGGTTTTTTACTACATGGTGATTATCAGAATAATAATTGGATTTTTCTTGAAAGAATAAGGGAAATCAAGCATCCCGCCAGATTTGACCAAATGGGTATATGTGGTCATGAAGACGGCAAGGGCGCCTGTGTTGGCATATGGCCTTCCTGTGCAACACTGCAGCAGCCTGGAAACGCTAGCATCCAAAGGTATGACAATCTATTTAGATTCTTCTTTCTTTTATTTTTACTATATGGCGATTTATAGAATAATAATTGGATTATTATAGAATAAGGGTCATCAAGTATCCTGACAACTTTTACCAAAATGGTGAAATGCGGTCATGATGTTGATGACAATCTTAGGTATAAGTATCTATGTAGAGTCTTCTTTCTTTGATTTGTCATATTGCGGACACTGAGTTAACCCGTTAATAGACTAAAAAAGCTGTATTTCTGTTTATATCTTTTATGCTATACGGGTTTTTTACTACATGGCGATTATCAGAATAATAATTGATTTTTCTTGAAAGAATAGGGGAAATCAAGCATCGCCAGATTTGACCAAATGGGTATATGTGGTCATGAAGACGGCAAGGGCGCGGGTGTTGGCATATGGCCTTCCTGTGCAACACTGCAGCAGCCTGGAAACGCTAGCATCCAAAGGTATGACAATCTATTTAGATTCTTCTTTCTTTTATTTTACTATATGGCGATTTATAGAATAATAATTGGATTATTATAGAATAGGGTCATCAAGTATCCTGACAGATTTTACCAAATGGTGAAATGCGGTCATGATGTTGATGACATCCCTAAGGTATAAGTATATATGTAGAGTCTTCTTTCTTTGATTTGTCATACCTTTGGATGCTAGCGTTTCCAGGCTGCTGAGTGTTGGCACAAGGAGGCCATATGCCAACACAGGCGCCCTTGCCGTCTTCATGAACCACATAATACCCATTTGGTCAAATCTGGCTTATGCTTGATTTCCCCTATTCTTTCAAAAAAATCCAAATTATTATTCTGATAATCGCCATGTAGTAAAAAACCCGTTATAGCATAAAAGATGTAAACAGCCAATACAGCCTTTTTAGTCTATTAACGGGTTAACTCAGTGTCCGCAATATGACAAATCAAAGAAAGAAGACTCTACATAACTTATACCTTAGGATGTCATCACATCATGACCGCATTTCACCATTTGGTAAAATCTGTCAGGATACTTGATGACCCTATTCTATAATAATCCAATTATATATTTCTATAAATCGCCATATAGTAAAAAAAGAAAGAAAGAAGAATCTAAAGATTGATTCTATACCTTTGGATGCTAGCGGTTTCCAGGCTGCTGCAGTGTTTGCACAGGAAGGCCATATGCCACACACAGCGCCTTGCCGTCTTCATGACCACATATACCCATTTGGTCAAATTGGTGGATGCTTGATTTCCCCTAATTCTTTCAAGAAAAATTCCAATTATTATTCTGATAATCGCCATGTAGTAAAAAACCCGTTATAGCATAAAAGATATTAACAGCAATACAGCTTTTTTAGTCTATTAACGGGTTAACTCAGTGTCCGCAATATGACAAATCAAAGAAAGAAGACTCTACATAGATACTTATACCTAAGATTGTCATCAACATCATGACCGATTTCACCATTTGGTAAAATGTCAGGATACTTGATGACCCTATTCTATAATAATCAATTATTATTCTATAAATCGCCATATAGTAAAAATAAAAGAAAGAAGAATCTAAATAGATTGTCATACCTTTGGATGCTAGCGTTTCCAGGCTGCTGCAGTGTTGCACAGAAGGCCATATGCAACACAGCCCCTTGCCGTCTTCATGACCACATATACCCATTTGGTCAATCTGGCGGATGCTTGATTTCCCTATTCTTTCAAGAAAAAATCCAATTATTATTCTGATAAATCGCCATGTAGTAAAAAAACCCGTTATAGCATAAAAGATAAAACAGCAATACGCTTTTTTAGTCTATTAACGGGTTAACTCAGTGTCCGCAATATGACAAATCAAAGAAAGAAGACTCTACATAAATTACTTATACCTAGATTGTCATCAACATCATGACCGCATTTCACCATTTGGTAAAATCTGTCAGGATACTTGATGACCCTATTCTATAATAATCCAATTATTATTCTATAAATCGCCATATAGTAAAAATAAAAGAAAGAAGAACCTAAATAGATTGTCATACTTTGGATGCTAGCATTTCCAGCTGCTGCAGTGTTGCACAGGAAGGCCATATGCCAACACAGGCGCCCTTGCCGTCTTCATGACCACATATACCCATTTGGTCAAATCTGGCGGGATGCTTGATTTCCCCTATTCTTTCAAGAAAAATCCAATTATTATTCTGATAATCGCCATGTAGTAAAAAACCCGTTATAGCATAAAAGATGTAACACCAATACCGCCTTTTTAGTCTATTAACGGGTTAACTCAGTGTCCGCAATATGACAAATCAAAGAAAGAAGACTCTACACATATATACTTATAACCTTAGGATGTCATCAACATCATGACCGCATTTCACCATTTGGTAAAATCTGTCAGGATACTTGATGACCCTATTCTATAATAATCCAATTATTATTCTATAAATCGCCATATAGTAAAAATAAAAGAAAGAAGAACTAAATAGATTGTCATACCTTTGGATGCTAGCGTTTTCCAGGCTGCTGCAGTGTTGCACAGGAAGGCCATATGCCAACACAGGCGCCCTTGCCGTCTTCATGACCACATATACCCATTTGGTCAAATTTTGGTGGGATGCTTGATTTCCCCTATTCTTTCAAGAAAAATCCAATATTATTCTGATAATCGCCATGTAGTAAAAAACCCGTTATAGCATAAAAGATATAAACAGAAATACAGCTTTTTTAGTCTATTAACGGGTTAACTCAGTGTCCGCAATATGACAAAATCAAAGAAAGAAGACTCTACATAAATACTTATACCTAGATTGTCATCAACATCATGACCGCATTTCACCATTTGGTAAAATCGTCAGGATATTGATGACCCTATTCTATAATAATCCAATTATTATTCTATAAATCGCCATATAGTAAAAATAAAAGAAAGAAGAACTAAATAGATTGTCATACCTTTTGGATGCTAGCATTTCCAGGCTGCTGCAGTGTTGCACAGGAAGGCCATATGCCAACACAGGCGCCCTTGCCGTCTTCATGACCACATATACCCATTTGGTCAAATTCTGGCTTGATGCTTGATTTCCCCTATTCTTTCAAGAAAATCCAATTATTATTCTGATAATCGCCATGTAGTAAAAAACCCGTTATAGCATAAAGATGATAAACAACCAATACCGCCTTTTTTAGTCTATTAACGGGTTAACTCAGTGTCCGCAATATGACAAATCAAGAAAAGAAGACTCTACATTATACTTATACCTAGGATGTCATCAACATCATGACCGCATTTCACCATTTGGTAAAATCTGTCAGGATACTTGATGACCTATTCTATAATAATCCAATTATTATTCTATAAATCGCCATATAGTAAAAATAAAAGAAAGAAGAATCTAAATAGATTGTCATACCTTTGGATGCTAGCGTTCCAGGCTGCTGCAGTGTTGCACAGGAAGGCCATATGCCAACACAGGCGCCCTTGCCGTCTTCATGACCACATATACCCATTTGGTCAAATCTGGCGGGATGCTTGATTTCCCTATTCTTTCAAGAAAAATCCAATTATTATTCTGATAATCGCCATGTAGTAAAAAACCCGTTATAGCATAAAGATATAAACAGAATACAGCCTTTTTAGTCTATTAACGGGTTAACTCAGTGTCCGCAATATGACAAATCAAAGAAAGAAGACTCTACATAAATACTTATACCTAAGGATTGTCATCAACATCATGACCGCATTTCACCATTTGGTAAAATCTGTCAGGATACTTGATGACCCTATTCTATAATAATCCAATTATTATTCTATAAATCGCCATATAGTAAAAATAAAGAAGAAGAATCTAAATAGATTGTCATACCTTTGGATGCTAGCGTTTCCAGGCTGCTGCAGTGTTGCACAGGAAGGCCATATGCCAACACACAGCGCCCTTGCCGTCTTCATGACCACATATACCCATTTGGTCAAATCTGGCGGGATGCTTGATTTCCCCTATTCTTTCAAGAAAAATCCAATTATTATTCTGATAATCGCCATGTAGTAAAAAACCCGTTATAGCATAAAAGATATAAACAAATACCGCCTTTTTTAGTCTATTAACGGGTTAACTCAGTGTCCGCAATATGACAAATCAAAGAAAGAAGACTCTACATAGAATACTTATACCTAAGATTGTCATCAACATCATGACGCATTTCACCATTTGGTAAAAGTCTGTCAGGATACTTGATGACCCTATTCTATAATAATCCAATTATTATTCTATAAATCGCCATATAGTAAAAATAAAAGAAAGAGAATCTAAATAGATTGTCATACCTTTGGATGCTAGCGTTTCCAGGCTGCTGCAGTGTTGCACAGAAGGCCATATGCCAACACAGGCGCCCTTGCCGTCTTCATGACCACATATACCCATTTGTCAAATTTGGTGGGATGCTTGATTTCCCCTAATTCTTTCAAGAAAAATCCAATTATTATTCTGATAATCGCCATGTAGTAAAAAACCCCGTTATAGCATAAAAGATATAAACAGAAATACAGCCTTTTTTAGTCTATTAACGGGTTAACTCAGTGTCCGCAATATGACAAATCAAAGAAAGAAGACTCTACATAAATACTTATACCTAAGATTGTCATCAACATCATGACCGCATTTCACCATTTGGTAAAATCTGTCAGGATACTTGATGACCCTATTCTATAATAATCCAATTATTATTCTATAAATCGCCATATAGTAAAAAATAAAGAAAGAAGAACTAAATAGATTGTCATACCTTTGGATGCTAGCATTTCCAGGCTGCTGCAGTGTTGCACAGGAAGGCCATATGCCAACACAGGCGCCTTGCCGTCTTCATGACCACATATACCCATTTGGTCAAATCTGGCTGGATGCTTGATTTCCCCTAATTCTTTCAAGAAAAATCCAATTATTATTCTGATAATCGCCATGTAGTAAAAAACCCGTTATAGCATAAAAGATGTAAAACAATACCGCCTTTTTAGTCTATTAACGGGTTAACTCAGTGTCCGCAATATGACAAATCAAAGAAGAAGACTCTACACAATACTTATACCTTAGGATGTCATCAACATCATGACCGCATTTCACCATTTGGTAAAATCTGTCAGGATACTTGATGACCCTATTCTATAATAATCCAATTATTATTCTATAAATCGCCATATAGTAAAAATAAAAGAAAGAAAGAATCTAAATAGATTGTCATACCTTTGGATGCTAGCGTTTCCAGGCTGCTGCAGTGTTGCACAGGAAGGCCATATGCCAACACCCGCGCCCTTGCCGTCTTCATGACCACATATACCCATTTGGTCAAATCTTGGTGGGATGCTTGATTTCCCCTATTCTTTCAAGAAAAATCCAATTATTATTCTGATAATCGCCATGTAGTAAAAAACCCGTTATAGCATAAAAGATATAAACAGCAATACCGCTTTTTAGTCTATTAACGGGTTAACTCAGTGTCCGCAATATGACAAATCAAAGAAAGAAGACTCTACATAAATACTTATACCTAAGATGTCATCAACATCATGGACCGCATTTCACCATTTGGTAAAATCTGTCAGGATACTTGATGACCCTATTCTATAATAATCCATTATTATTCTATAAATCGCCATATAGTAAAAATAAAAGAAGAAGAATCTAAATAGATTGTCATACCTTTGGATGCTAGCGTTTCCAGGCTGCTGCAGTGTTTGCACAGGAAGGCTATATGCCAACACAGGCGCCCTTGCCGTCTTCATGACCACATATAACCCATTTGGTCAAATCTGGCTGATGCTTGATTTCCCCTATTCCTTTCAAGAAAATCCAATTATTATTCTGATAATCGCCATGTAGTAAAAAACCCGTTATAGCATAAAAGATGTAAACACCAATACCGCCTTTTTAGTCTATTAACGGGTTAACTCAGTGTCCGCAATATGACAAATCAAAGAAAGAAGACTCTACACATATACTTATACCTTAGGATGTCATCAACATCATGACCGCATTTCACCATTCGGTAAAATCTGTCAGGATACTTGATGACCCTATTCTATAATAATCCAATTATTATTCTATAAATCGCCATATAGTAAAAATAAAAGAAAGAAGAATCTAAAATAGATTGTCATACCTTTGGATGCTAGCGTTTCCAGGCTGCTGCAGTGTTGCACAGGAAGGCCATATGCCAACACCCGGCCCTTGCCGTCTTTCATGACCACATATACCCATTTGGTCAAATTCTGGCGGGATGCTTGATTTCCCCTATTCTTTCAAGAAAAATCCAATTATTATTCTGATAATCGCCATGTAGTAAAAAACCCGTTATAGCATAAAAAGATAACAGAAATACCGCCTTTTTAGTCTATTAACGGGTTAACTCAGTGTCCGCCCGTTTATAGCATTAAGTACTAAACAGAAATACAGCTTTTTTTAGTCCTATTAACGGGTTAACTCAGTGTCCGCAATATGACAAATCACAAGAAAGAGACTCTACATAGATACTTTACTAAGATTGTCATCAACATCATGACCGCATTTCACCATTTGGTAAGTGTCAGGATACTTGATGACCCTATTCTATAATAATCAATTATTATTCTATAAATCGCCATATAGTAAAAATAAAAGAAAGAAGAATCTAAATAGATTGTCATACCTTTGGAATGCTAGCGTTTCCAGGCCTGCTGCAGTGTTGCACATGGAAGGCCATATCCACACAGCGCCCTTGCCGTCTTCATACGACACATATACCCTATTTGTCAAATCTGGCGGGATGCTTGATTTCCCTTATTCTTTCAAGAAAAATCCAATTATTATTCTGATAATCGCCATGTAGTAAAAAACCCGTTATAGCATAAAAGATGTAACAGCAATACGCTTTTTAGTCTATTAACGGGTTAACTCAGTGTCCAATATGACAATCAAAGAAAGAAGACTCTAAAATATACTTAAACTAAAGATGTCATCAACCACAATGACCCGCATTTCACCATTTGGTAAAATTTGTCAGGATACTTGATGACCTATTCTATAATAATCCAATTATTATCATAAATCGCCATATAGTAAAAATAAAAGAAGAAGAACCTAAATAGATGTGTCATACTCTTTGGATGCTAGCATTTCCAGGCTGCTGCAGTGTTGCACAGGAAGGCCATATGCAACAAGGCGCCCTTGCCGTCTTCATGACCAATATCACCCATTTGGTCAAATCTGGCTTAGATGCTGATTTCCCTATCTTTCAAGAAAAATCCAATTATTATCTGATAATCGCCAGTAGTAAAAAACCGTTATAGCATAAAAGATGTAAACACCAATACGCTTTTTTAGTCTATTAACGGGTTAACTCAGTGTCCGCAATATGAACAATCAGAAAGAAGACTCCTCATAGATACTTAACCTAAGATTGTCATCAACATCATGACCGCATTTCACCTTTGTAAAAGTGTCTCAGGATACTTGATGACCCTATCTATAATAATCCAATTATTATTCTATAAATCGCCATAATAGTAAAAATAAAAGAAAGAAGAATCTAATATTGTCAACTTTGAGCTAGCGTTTCCAGGCTGCTGCAGTGTTGCACAGGAAGGCCATATGCCAACACAGGCGCCCTTGCCGTCTTCATGACCACATATACCCATTTGGTCAAATTTTGTGGGCTTGATTTCCCTCTATTCTTCAAGAAAATCAATTATTATTCTGAAATCGCCATGTAGTAAAAAACCCGTTATAGCATAAAAGATATAACACAAACCAGCCTTTTTAGTCTATTAACGGGTTAACCAGTGTCCGCAATATGACAAATCAAAGAAAGAAGACTCTACAATAATACTTATACCTAAGATTGTCATCAACATCATGACCGCATTTCACATTTGGTAAAATCTGTCAGAATACTTGATGACCCTATTCTATAATAATCCAATTATTATTCTATAAATCGCCTATAGTAAAAATAAAGGAAAGAAGAACTAAATAGATTGTCATACCTTTGGATGCTAGCATTTCCAGGCTGCTGCGTGTTTGCACAGGAAGGCCATATGCCAACACAGGCGCCCCTTGCCGTCTTCATGACCACATATACCATTTGGTCAAATCTGGCTTAGATGCTTGTTTCCCCTAACTTCTTTCAAGAAAAATCCAATTATTATTCTGAAATCCGCCATGTATAAAAACCGTTAGCATAACAAGCGTAAACACCATACCGGCCTTTTTAGTCTATTAACGGGTTAACTCAGTGTCCGCAATATGACAAATCAAAAGAAAGAAGACTCTTACACATATACTTATAGCCTTAGGATGTCATCAAACATCATGACCGCAGTTTCACCATTTGTAAAATCTGTCAGGAATACTTTGATGACCATTCTATAATAATCCATTATATTCTATAAATCGCATATAGTAAAAATAAAAGAAAGAAGATCTAAAAGATGTCATACACTTTGGATGCTAGCGTTCAGGCTGCTGCAGTGTTGCACAGGAAGGCCAAATGCCAACAAGGCGCCCTTGCCGTCTTCATGACAAACATATACCCATTGTCAGAATCTGCGGATGCTTGATTCCCCCTATTCTTTCAAAAAAATCCAATTATTATTCTGATAATCGCCATGTATAAAAACCCGTTATAGCATAAAGAATAAACAAATACCGCCTTTTTAGTCTATTACGGTTACTCAGTGTCGCAATAGACAATCAAAGAAAGAGACTCTACATAAATACTATACCTAAGATTGTCATCACACATGACCGCTTTCACATTGGTAAAATCTGTAGGATACTGTATGACCCTATTCTATAATAATCCAATTATAATTCTATAAATCGCCATATAGTAAAAATAAAGAAAGAGAACTAAATAGATTGTCATACCTTTGGATGCTACATTTCAGCTGCTGCAGTGTGCACGGAAGGCCATATGCAACACAGCGCCTTTGCCGCTTCATGACCACATATACCCATTGGTCAATCTGGCTTGATGGCTTGATTTTCCCCTATTTCTTTCAAGAAAAATCAATATTATTCTGATAATCGCCATGTAGTAAAAAACCGTTATAGCATAAAAGATTAAACACCAATACAGCCTTTTAGTCTATAAGGGTTAACTCAGTGTCCGCATATGACAATCAAGAAAGAAGACTCTACACATAGTACTTATACCTAGGATGTCATCAACATCAGAGACCGCATTTCACCATTTGGTAAAATCTGTCAGGATACTTGATGACCCTATTCTATAATAATCCAATATTATTCTAAAATCGCCATATAGTAAAAATAAAAGAAAGAAAATCTAAATAGATTGTCATACCTTTGGATGCTAGCGTTTCAGGCTGCTGCAGTGTTGCAAAGCAGAAGGCCATATGCCCAACACCACAGGCCTTGCGTCTTCATCGACCACATATACCCATTTGTCAATCTGGGGATGCTTGAATTTCCCTATTCTTTTCAAGAAAAACAATTATTATTCTGATAATCCCATGTGTAAAAAACCGTTATACGCATAAAAGTATGTAAACACAATACGCTTTTTAGTCTATTAACGGTTTAACTCAGTGTCGCGCATATTACAAATCAAAGAATAGCCAGACTAATAGATACTTATACCTAAGATTGTCATCAACATCATGACGCATTTCACCAATTGTAAAATTGTCAGGATACTTGATGACCCATTCATAATAATCCAATTATTATCTAACGAAATCGCCCATATAGTAAAAAATAAAGAAGAAGAACTAAAATAGATGTGTCAATCTTTGATGCTGCATTCCAGGCTGCTGCAGTGTGCACTAGGAAGGCCATATGCAAACAGGCGCCTTGCGTTCATGACCACATATACCCATTTGGTCAAATCTGCTGATGCTTGATTTCCCCTATCCTTTCAAGAAAAATCCAATTATTATTCTATAATCGCCATGTAGTAAAAAACCCGTTAGCATAAAAGATTAAACACCAATACGCCTTTTTAGTCTATTAACGGTTAACTCAGTGTCCGCAATATGACAAATCAAGAAAGAAGACTCTACAAATATTAACCTAGAAATGTCATCAACATCATGACGCATTTACCATTTGGTAAAATTGTCAGATACTTGATACCCTATTTCATAATAATCCAATTTATATTCTATAAATCGCCATATAGTAAAATAAAAGAAAGAAGAATCTAAAATTGTCATAACCTTTGGATGCTAGCGTTTCCAGGCTGCTGCGTGTGCAAGGAAGGCCATATGCCAACACAGGCGCCTTGCGTCTTTCATGACACATATCCCATTTGGTCAAATCTGGGGATGCTTGATTTCCCTATTCCTTTCAAAGAAAATCCATTATTATTCTGATAATCCCATGTAGTAAAAAACCCGTTATAGCATATAAAGATTAACACATCCGCTTTTTAGTCTATTAACGGTTAACTCAGTGTCCGTAAACAATATGAACAAATCAAAGAAAGAAGAACTCTACATAATATACTTATACTAATTGTCATCAACATCATGACCGCATTTCACCATTTGGTAAAATCTGTCAGATACTTGATGACCCTATTCTATAATAATCCAAATTATTATTCTATAAATCGCCATATAGTAAAAATAAAGAAGAAGAATCTAAATAGATTGTCATACCTTTGGATGCTAGCGTTTCCAGGCTGCTGGCTGTTTCACAGGAAGGCATATGCCAACACAGGCCCCTTGCTCTTCATGACACATATACCCATTTGGTCAAATCTGGCGGGATGCTTGATTTCCCCTATTCTTTCAAGAAAATCCAATTATTATTCTGATAATCGCCATGTAGAAAAAACCCGTTATAGCATAAAAGATAGTAAACAGAAATACAGCTTTTTTAGTCTATTAACGGTTAACTCAGTGTCCGCAATATGACAAACTCAAAGAAAACTCTACACAATAACTTATACTTAGGATGTCATCACATCAACTGAACGCATTTTCACCATTTGTAAAATCTGTCAGATAACTGATGACCCTATTGCTATAATAATCCAATTATTATTCTATAAATCGCCATATAAGTAAAAATAAAGAAAGAAGAATCTAAATAGATTTGTCATTACCTTTGGATCTAGCGTTTCCAGCTGCTGCATGTTGTCACAGGAAGGCCATATGCCCAACACACGGTCCTTGCCGTCTCATGATGCAACATATACCCATTTGGTCAAATTTGCTTGGTGGGATGCTTATTCCCCTATCTTTCAGAAAATCCAATATTATTCCTGATAATCGCCAATCGTAGAAAACCCGTTATAGCAAAATAAGAAACAGAACCTTTTAGCCTATTACGTTACTCATTCCTATTGCATTCAAGAAAGATGATCTACTATAATATTTGACCTAACGATTGTCAGTCAAACATATGACGCATCCCCTTTAAACGTCATAAAAACTGATAAACGCCTATTATAAATCCAATTTAGTTATCTATTAAACGAGACTCAGGGTCAATAAGCAAAGAATTAATAGATTGCAACGGATCATAGATAGGCTGTCAGCAAGGAACATGAACACAGGCCTCGTCAACCACATATCTTGATCAAATCTGGGCGGGATCTTGATTTCCTATTCTTTCAAGAAAAATCCAATTATATCTGATAATCGCCATGTAAGAAAAACCCGTTATAGCAAAAAGAGATAAACAGACAATACAGCCTTTTTAGTCCTATTAACGGGTTATAATCAGTTCCGCAATAGACAAATCAAGAAGAAGACTCTACATAATATACTTATACCTATAGGATTGTCATCAACCATCATGACCCGCATTTCACCATTTGGTAAATCTGTCAGGATACCTTTGATACCCTATTCTATATAATAACCAATTATTATTCTATAAATCGCCATATGTTAAAATAAAAGAAAGAAGTAACCTAAATAGATTGTCATAACCTTTGGATGCTAGCGTTCCAGGCTGCGCAGTGTTTGCACAGGAAGGCCATATGCCAACCGCGCGCCCTTGCCGTCTCCAGACCAAACAGATACTCATTTGGTCAAATCTTGGTTGAGATGCTTGATTTCCCCTATTCTTTCAAGAAAAAATTCATTATTTATTCTGATAATCGCCATGTAGTAAAACCCGTTATAGCATAAAGATGTAAAACCAGCCAAATACTAGCTTTTTATCTATTACGGGTTAACTGCAGTGCCGCAATATGACAATCAAAGAAAGAAGCTCTCACATTAGAATACTAATACCTAAGATTGTCCATCGAACATCAATGACCGATTTCACCCAATTTTGTAAAATCGTCAGGATACTTGTGG